>NC_090828.1:68072789-68372789 GCF_028021215.1 Eschrichtius robustus
AAGCATTCACTTTGGTTGTTAGTAAGAATCTGTGCAATGACTGACTTACTAACTTACAAGATTCCTCATTAAATGTTATTAATGTATTAAATTTTGACCAGTGCCTTATAATTAAAATTAGTAGGAAATAACAAGTGATTCAGGAGACTGATGCTTTTTTCTAAACTAAACATTGATTTATCTGTGACCTGAGGCAAATCAATCAATTTGAACCAGGTATATGTAAAGGAAGAATCTTTTATTTTGAAGAGAGACCTGAGTGATATTTTACTGAAAGTCACAAAAGATTTCTCATTCTTAAACTGGGCAACTTTTGATTCCACCATTAGTGTGGAAAAATGTCACTGTTAGTCTAAAGTACCTAGTAGCTCTGTCTTAACTATGTGATCTGGGCTCAAATCAATTACTGTTGCATGCCTGATATAAGTGCCAAGGGTTAGCATGGAGTTAATTTTAGTGCTATAGATCCTTTTGAGTTCTGTATGCTAAAGTATAGTACTTATAATAATTAAAATTATAACAACAATGAGAATAGCTAATATTTATTGATTCCATACTGTATATCAATCAGACCTTGTGCCTTACATGTACCATGCCATTTGATCCTGAAGATCAACATGTGGGGTAGGTATTGCTATGGACTGAATGTTTGTGATCCCCAAAATTCGTGTGTGGAAATCTAATCCCCAAAGTGATGGTGTTTGTGGCCGGGCTTTTAGGAGGTAATTAGGTCGTGAGGGTGGAGACCTCATGAGTAGTATTAGTCCCCTTATATGAAGAGGCCAAGAAGCTAGCTTGCTCCATTATCACCATATGAGGATACCAAGAAAAGTTGTCAGTCTGCAACCCAGAAAAAGGCCCTCACCAGAACCTGATTATGCTGGAACATGGACTTCCAGTCTCCAGATCAGTGAGAAATAAATGTTTGTTGTTTAAGCCACCCAATCTATGGTTATTTGTTATAGCAGCCCAAACTGACTGAGACAGGTATAAATATTTCTATTTTATGGTTGAGGACACCATATAATACTAAGCATGCTCAGAATTGGGATTTAAATTCTTATCTAAATGTCTCTAGATTCCACTTTAAAAAACATTCTGGGTTTCCATGCTGAACTCCTGGAGCCTCAGGACCCCAGGGGCTGCTCTCAGGGGGTCAGGGAAAGGCCAGCAGGTAAGAAGGTTCACGGTTCCCTCCTGTGCACCAATCAGAGCATCTGTCCTTTTACCTGGTTTACAAATGGGGCTGTGCATACGTTTTTGGTGACAAGAATGATTTTGCTGCCAAAACATGTTGGGTAACCCCTGCTAACACATGCCTGGGGAGGCGGGGGGGAGACCAGGAATGCTCTCTACATCTGGGAAAGGGGAGACCTTGTGTACAGACACCCCCTTCCTGATTCTAAGGGCTCCCCATCCTCTCTCTGCCCTCACTGTCCCTTTCCCGAAATGCTGACTGGTCCTCTTCTGCAGAGTCTCTGATCCCCAAGTTGGCTCTGGCTTCCCACAGAGTGACTCAGGGGTGGCCGAGGCTGGGTGACTGAATGGGGTGAGGGCACAAACCCAGTCAGGACGGGCAGGGGTGCTTTTCCACACCACACACCAGGTTTGGGGCTAAGAGTAAAAGACTTGGGGAGAGGTGGAGTCAAGATGGTGGTGTGGGAAGGCGCAGAGTTAGCGTCTCCCCACAACTAGGGCACCTGCCGGCCACTGGTGGGGGACTCTGGCACCCAAAGAGATGGGAGGAACCCCAGAATGAACCGGTAGGATGTAGGGGGACTGAGGGTGGAAGAGAAGTGGAGGCCAGACAGGATCAGCGCCCCTGAGGCTGGGGAGATCAGGAGAGGCAGGTGGGAGGGGCCATCCAGGAGGAGTGGGAGAGGAGCGGAGGGCAACTGCCCTGCCCACTGGGGCCCAGGGAGCCTGCTGAGCTCCCAGGCCGATCCCCTGCCCTCCAAAGCCCCCTCCAGGTCACGTGGGTCCTTGCGGGGCATAGGAAGGAGGCCAAGGGGAGAACAGGAGAGGCAGGCAGGAGGGGAGCTCTGGGAGGAGCAGGAGAGGAGCAGAGGGCGATTGCCCTGCCCACTCATGCACAGGGAGCCTGCTGAGCTCCCAGGCCAATCCCCTGCCCTCCAAGCCCCCTTCAGGCTGCGTGGATCCTTGGGGGCATAGGAGGGAGACCGGGGAGATCAGGAGAGGCAGACAGGAGGGGCCCTCCCAGACCCCAAACCGGAAGAGCAGGAGAGGAGAGGAGGACATTTGCCCTGCCCACTCGAGGCCAGGAAGCCTGCCGAGCTCCCAGGTGAGGTCCCCTGCCCTCTGAGACCAGGGGTGGGGGGCATGCCTGGGCCCCTTCTGTTCCGTGAGCCTAAGCCCCACCCCCACCCCCCCCATACAGGCCACAGGGCCTTTTCCAGCCCTGTGGGTCCTCAGCTTTGGCCCTGCCCACCCCCCAAACCTCACCCTTGCTTAGGCCCCACTCTCCAGAGCCAAGGCCTCCCCCCCACCTTGTTTTTTTTTTTCTTTTCCCTCTTTTTTACTATTGTGGTACTGATATACCTTCCAGTTGTTGATTCATCTGTATTTTTATTTTTACATTCTTTCTAACATATCTGTTAGTTTCCTAGTCTAATTTTATTTTTAGTTTGTTATTGTTCTTTTTTTTTTTTTGGCCACCCCATGCGGCTGGCAGAATCTTGGTTCGCAAGCCCAGGGTCGGGCAAAAGCTCCTGTGGTGGAAGCTCTGAGTCCAAACCACTGGACTAACAGAGAACTTCACACCCCAGGGAATATTCATCGGAGTGAGACCTCACAGAGGTCCTCATCTCAGCACCAAGACCCAGCTCTACCCAATAGCCTACAGACTCCAGTGTTGGACGCCTCAGGCCAAACAACCAGTAAAAGAGGAACACAATCCCACTCATAAAAAAAAAGAAAAAAGAAAATGAAACACCAAAAAAGTATGTCACAGGTGAAGGAGCAAGGTAAAAACCTACAAGACCAAATAAATGAAGAGGAAATAGGCAGTCTACCTGAAAAAGAATTCAGAGTAATGATAGTAAAGATGATCCAGAATCTTGGAAATAAGAGTGGAAGCATGGATTGAGAAAATACAAGAAATGTTTAACAAGATCTAGAAGAACTAAAGAACATAAACAGAGATGAACAACACAATAACTGAAATGAAAAATACACTAGAAGGAATCAATAACAGAATAACTGAGGCAGGAGAACGAATAAGTGAGCTGGAAGACAAAATGGTGGAAATAACTGCCGAGGAGCAGAATAAAGAAAAAAGAATGAAAAGAATTGAAGACAATCTCAGAGACTTCTGTACAACACTAAACGCACGAACATTCGAATTATAGGGGTCCCAGAAGAAGAGAGAAAAAGAAAGGGTCTGAGAAAATATTTGAAGAGATTAAAGTTGAAAACTTCCCTAACATGGGAAAGGAAATAGTCACCCAAGTCCAGGAAGCACAGAGAGTCCCATACAGGATAAACCCTAGGAAAAACGCACCAAGACACATATTAATCAAACTAACAAAAATTAAATTCAAAGAAAAAATATTAAAAGCAGCAAGGGGAAAACAAAAAATAACATACAAAGGAATCCCTATAAGGTTATCAGCTGATTTTTCAGTGGGAACTCTGCAGGCCAGAAGGGAGTGGCAGGATATACTTAAAAAGTGATGAAAGAGAAAAACCTACAACCAAGATAACCCTACCCAACAAGGATCTCATTCAGATTCATTGGAGAAGTCAAAAGCTTTACAGACAAGCAAAAGCTAAGAGAATTCAGCACCACCAAACCAGCTTTAGAACAAATGCTAAAGAAACTTCTCTAAGTGGGAAACACAAGAGAAGAAAAAGACCCACAAAAACAAGCCTAAAACAATTAAGAAAATGGTAATAGGAACATACATATCGATAATAACCTTGAATGTAAATGGATTAAATGCCCCAACCAAAAGACACAGACTGGCTGAATGGATACAAAAACAAGACCCATATATATGCTGTCTAAAAGAGACCCACTTCAGACCTAGGGACACATACAGACTGAAGGTGAGGGATGGAAAAAGATATTCCATGCAAATGGAAATCAAAAGAAAGCTGGAGTAGCAATACTCATATCTGATAAAATAGACTTTAAAATAAAGACAAGAGACAAAGAAGGAAAGGAAACGAAGAAAACAATAGCAAAGATCAATAAAACTAAAAGCTGGTTCTTTGAGAAGATAAACAAAATTGATAAACCCTTAGCCAGACTCATCAAGAAAAAAAGGCAGAGGACACAAATCAATAAAATTAGAAATAAAAGAGAAATCACAACTGACACAGCAGAAATACACAGGATTATAAGAGACTACTGCAAACAACTATATGCTTATAAAATGGGCAACCACGAAGAAATGGACAAATTCCCGGAAAAGTACAATTTTCCAAGACTGAACCAGGAAGAATTAGAAAATAGAAACAGACCTATCACAAGTAATGAAATTGAAACCGTAATTAAAAATCTTCCAACAAACAGAAGTCCAGGACCAGATTTCACAGGCGAATTCTGTCAAACATTTAGAGAAGAGCTAACACCCATCCTTCTCAAACTCTTCCAAAAAATTGCAGAGGGAGAAACACTCCCAAATTGATTCTATGAAGCCACCATCACCCTGATACCAAAACCAGAAAATGATATCACAAAAAAAGAAACTTATAGATCAATATCACTGATGAACATAGATGCAAAAATCCTGAACACAATACTAACAAACAGACTCCAACGCACATTAAAAGGATCATACACCATGATCAAGTGGGATTTATCCCAAGGATGCAAGGATTCTTCAATGTACACAAATCAATCAGTGTGATACACCACATTAACAAATTAAGGAATAAAAACCATATGATCATCTCAATAGATGCAGAAAAAGCTTTTGACAAAATTCAACACCCATTTTTGATGAAAACTCTTCAGAAAATGGGCATAGAGGGAACTGACCTCAATATAATAAAGGCCATATGTGGCAAACCCACAGCAAGCATCATACTGGTGAAAAACTGAAAGCATTTCCACTAAGATCAGGAACAAGACAAGGATGTCCACTCTCGCCACTCTTAATTCAACATAGTTTTGGAAGTCCTAGCCACGGCAATCAGAGAGGAAGAAGGAATCCAAATTGGAAAAGAAGAAGTAAACTGTCACTGTGTGCCGATGACATGATACTACACATAGAAAATCCTAAAGATGCCACCAGGAAACTACTAGAACTAATCAATAAATTTGGTAAAGGTTGCAGGATACAAAATTAATGCACAGAAATCTCTGGCGTTCCTATACACCAACAACAAAAAATCAGAGAAGTTAAGGAAACACTCCCATTTGCCGTTGCAACAAAAAAAATAAAATACCTAGGAATAATCCTGCCTAAGGAGGAAAAGACTTGTACTCAGAAGACTATAAAACACTGATGAAAGAAATCAAAGATGACATAAACAGATGGAGAAGTATACCATGTTCTTGGATTGGAAGAATCAATATTGTGAAAACGACTATACTACCCAAAGCAATCTACAGATTCAGTGCAATCTCTATCAAACTACCAATGGCATTCTTCACAGAACTAGAACAAAAAATCTTACAATTTGTATGGAAACACAAAAGACCCCGAATAGCCAAAGCAATCTTGAGAAAGAAAAATGGAGTTGGAGGAATCAGGCTCCCTGCCTTCAAACTATACCACAAAGCTACAGTAATCAAGACAGTATAGTACTGGCACAAAAACAGAAATATAGATCAATGGTACAGGATAGAATGCCCAGAGATAAACCCACACACATATAGGCACCTAATTTATGACAAAGGAGGCAAGAACATACAATGGAGAAAAGACAGCCTCTTCAATAAGTGGTGCTGGGAAAACTGGACAGCTACATGTAAAAGAATGAAATTAGAACACTACCTAACACCATATACAAAAATAAACTCCAAATGGATTAAAGACTTAAATGTAAGACCAGACACTATAAAACTTTTAGAGGAAAAGATAGGAAAAACACTCTTTGACATAAACCACAGCAAGATACTTTTTGACCCACTTCCTAGAGTAACAGAAATAAAAGCAAAAATAAACAAATGGGACTTAATTAAACTTAAAAGCTTTTGCACAACAAAGGAAACCATAAGCAAGACAAAAAGACAACCCTCAGAATGGGAGAAAATATTTGCAAATGAAACAACAGACAATGGATTAATCTCCAAAATCTGCAAACAGCTCATGGAGCTCAATATAAAAAAAAAAAAATCCAGTTAAAAAATGGGTGGAAGACTTAAATAGACATTTCACCAAGGAAGACATACAGATGCCCAAGAGGCACGTGAAAAAAGATGCTCAACATCACTAATTATTAGAGAATGCAAATCAAAACTTCAATGAGGTATCACCTCACGCTGGTCAGAATGGCCATTATCAAAAAATCTAGAAACAATCCTGGAGAGGGTGTGGTGAAAAGGGAACCCTCCTACACTGTTGCTGGGAATGTAAATTGATACAACCACTATGGAAAACAGTATGGAGGTTCCTTTAAAAACTAAAAATAGAACTACCATATGACCTAGCAATCCCACTACTGGATATATACCCTGAGAAAACCATAATTCAAAAAGAGACATGCACCACAATGTTCATAGCAGCAATATTTACAATAGCCAGGACATGGAACCAACCTAAATGTCCATCGACAGATGAATGGATAAAGAAGATGTGGCACATATATACAATGGAGTATTACTCAGCCATAAAAAGAAATGAAATTGAGATATTTGTAGTGAGGTGGATGGATCTAGAGTCTGTCATACAGAGTGAAGTAAGTCAGAAAGAGAAAAACATATACCGTATGCTAACATATACATATGAAATCTAAAAAAAAAAAATGCTACTGATGAACCTCATTGCAGGGCAGGAATAAAGAGGTAGACTTAGAGAATGGAGTTGATGACATGGGGTGGGAGGGTGATGCTGGGGCAAAGTGAGAGTAGCATCGACATATATACACCACCGAATGTAACATAGTTGGCTGGTGGGAAGCAGCAGCATAGCACAGGGAGATCGGCTCAGTGCTTTGCGATGACCTTGAGGGGTGGGATAGGGAGGATGGGAGGGAGGCTCAAGAGGGAGGGTATATGGGGACGTGTATGCATATGGCCGATTTGCTTTGTTGTACAACAGAAACTAACACAGTCCTGTGAAGCAATTATACTCCAATAAAGATCTATTTAAAAAAAAATTTCGGCTTTGACTTTTATATATTTCTCCCCTTGACTTTTGTATATTCACATAGTCCACAATTGTGTATAATCTCTATTGATTTCTCAAAACCACGTTTTGGTCACCAAATTTCGTGGTGGTGGTGTTTGCCAGACAATTACATCTGAAAGCTTATTAAGACCTCTACTAAATTATAATTGCCTAATGTCTATTTCCACTTTTCCCTCACAGGGCCATTCTTTTCTGTGTCTTGTAGTGAATAAGATTTGGGGCTTTAAAACACAGAGACCTAGGTTCGAATCCTTGCCCTACTACCTACTAGCTGCTAAGCCATTAATGCTAAGCAATCCTGAGCAAGTAGCTTAATATCTTTCCTCAATTACCGTGTTTGGAAATAGGACTAATGCTACTTGCCAAATAGAGCTATTATTAAGATTAAATTAAATATGGTATAAATATGCTTATCATACAGTTTTTGGCACTTAATAAATATCAATTGTTTTAATTTTTGTTACGAGATACAGAGATAAGACAAGGTCATTGTCATAATAATTGAGATTATGGGGTCAGTGGGCATGGTTTGCACTTCTAAAGACTCACAGAAGTCTTAAGTGAAAGGAGCAATAATTCTTCTCTGGCTACTGAAACTGCTAGGGGGCAGTCCTAGTCCTGTTGCCTTTTTATGCTACAGAACCTGCCTTGCACCTTGGCTGTTAATGAGAATAGTGTTCTATTTCAGGGGACCCCAGCTCATTTCCAATTGTTCGGTTTCTTTGCATCACCATAGTAAAATGCGATAGTAGTTTATAGAGGACAGGGTGTTTTGAAGATTTGCTTGTTCCCTATCTATTTTTACTCTATATAAAATAAACATTCCACATTATTAAGTGGAAAATGGCGACTTGATTCATTATTACTTGATTAATAATGATTCATTATTGATTAATAATTTTCAATTAAATGGAAAATGGCGACTTGATTCATTATTACATCAATATTACTTGATTCATTTCCCTTAGGGGTTTTTTCTAAGGATCAAAAACTTCAGCCTTGATCTCAGTATGCATATCTACTATCTGTCATGTTATAATTTAACTCCATAATTGTGTTTTAAACTAGATATTTCTCAACTTTGGCATTTTACAAAGCAAAAAAAGAAGTAATAAATTGAGGGGTTTTTTTTTTTGTTTGTTTGGTTTTAAAGGTGCAACTGTGGCATTTTCAAGAAAAGCAGATGCTTTTGATATGAACATGAAAACTTTCCCTCTTGAGAAGATTCGAGCCAGTTTCTGAATTTTACTAACTCGGGGAACTATTTACAGTTACTTCCCTGAAATAAGCAACTTGAAGAATAAAAAACAATTTTATAGTCAATTGATGTCTTTTTTAAAGCTTTTCTTCTTTTCTCCAAGATTTGATCTTACAATTATTGTTTGAGTACAGGAGATACACAAATAAATTTAAAATTTTTGCATTAAAATATAAAAAGAATAGTATGCTACATGTAGCTTCATATTTTCTCTAATCTTTTCTATGGTTCAGTACCGGTAGAAATGATGTAGGTGATATTATTCTTCAGCTTCTACAACTACTGAGAAGAAATTACTTTTCAGGGAAAATGTATGCTTTTATAAAAATAAGACTCGAGTTCATGTAGAGCCTTTGTAGAGTTAGAACTTCCATTGCTAAATTTCATTTGGAAGATCCCAGGAGTATACTATACTTATTTTATCTGCTTCTGAATGATGAAAGACTAAGTTGAATCTACTTGTGGTTAAACTTCAGTTTATGGATATAATATTATCCTGTTAGTAATGAAACTTTGTATGATTTTGGCTGATTAATAGTCTGAGAAATGGGAATATTATTAAAATTCTTACAGCCAAATATAAGAAAAACTCCTTTAAGCTCATGGAGAATCAAGTTTTTCTATTGAATGCAATGCAGTTCTCACGCTAATTACCTGAAATAAGCATAGACTTCACAGCTTGAGGGCACTATCCTCCACAAGACACCTCACTTTAGACACCAGTCGTACTCTCCTGGGTGCACAGGCTACCTTTGCTTCTGAACAACTGGCTACATAAGCAGGGGTTCCCATTACCTTTCAGCTTCAATTATTCACTGGAATAATTCACAGAACTCAGGAAAGTGCTATACTTATGATTATGTTACCAGGTTGGCGTGCATTGTGTCAAATGGCTTCAACCAAGGAGGTCAGCGGAAGACCCGAACCAGCAATCTTGGTCCTCCTGATAGCAAGCAAAGAATTGCAGACTACCACTTCGGGCTTAAGCACAAAGCAAAGTTTGTTTAAAGCATAGTTACACTCTCAGAGAGAGAGAACGGGCTGTTTCTGCGAGGCGAAAGCAGCATTCCTGTACAGGCTTAAGGGTGTTTTTAGGGAGCATTATGTGGGCAGGCGGGGTGAGCGACGGGGGATCATTATTTGATTGACAGTCCCGAGCTATGTAACAAGTTCACTGTTGCGCATGCTCTCACCCTAGATTCGCTAAGAAATGCCCACGGCGGGGCGGGGGCAAAACCACATGTAGATTTTAACATAATGATAGTATAATGAGTTTGGGTTTACTATAGGTTATACACCTGTCTGGTCTGGGCATGCGCAGCCCGGGGAAGTTCCCTAGTGTTACTGTGTCCCCTCTTTATCAGGATAAGTTTGCCCACCACACGACCATAGTTTCGCCCCTTCTGGGTGGGGTCAGGGGATGTTCCCCAGATGGTTGGGGTGTAACGTGACTCCTTGCTGCTAACGTCAGGGGAGGGTCCCCAAGTGTTTGGGGTGTGACTTGATTATTCCCCTTTTGTCCTTTCACCACTGTCACCTCCTTGCTGCTAATGTCTGACTAACTACCTAACAATTATACTTTTATTATAAAGGATGCAGATCAGCCAAATGAAGAGATGCATAAGGAGATGTCTGGGAGGGTCTCGAATATGAAGCCTCTGTGTCCCCAGGACCCTTCACCCGCCTAGTAAATCTATGGGTATCATAGCCAGGAAGCTCACCTGAGCTTTAGTATCTAGAGTTTTTATTGGAATTTTATTAGGTAGGCATGACTGATTGAATCATTGGTCACTTGGTTGAATTCAATTTCCAGCCCCCATCCCCTCCCTGAGGCTGGGCTAATAATCATGTGGCTCAGTCCCAACCCTCTAATCACCTGGCTGGTCATTCTGGTATAGCCAACCCCCATCCAGAAACTGTCTAGGGGCCCACCTTGTGAGCCACCTCATTAGCATAAGCTCAGGTGTCCTTTGAGATGCCTGCTGTGTATAACAAAGACCCTCCTATCAGTGGGAAATTTTAAAGATTGAGGATCTCTCTCTCTCTATCAGGTACAAGGGAACAAAGACCAGACAAATTCTTTATTATACAATTATAAAGTTTTAGAGATTGTGGGTTTTTTTGTGTACTTAACTATGTAATATATATAACAAAATACATGTATGGCATCCTACTCTTGGAAACACTGTGAAGAATCTTAGTGGGGTAAATCAAATGTGGCTTGCTTAATTCCAGCTCATGCTGTCCCTACACGTGAATATCTTTCTACCACTCCTCTGTGAAGCTGTATCTCATCACTTTCTTAACAACCTCAAGGTCCACCTCTTCCAAGAAGCCTTTTTTCTTTAGTGCACTTTGTGCTAGTGGTTTTCTTTTTCACAGTTCTACCTTTACAATGAAATGTGTCAGTGTGTGTGTATTATCATTTAGCTGCTTACGCGTTTCTATGGACATGTGGGTTCTGACAACTAAGAAAAACTGGGGAAGAAATTGGGATGTAGAGAATTAAAATTGGTTAGACATAAAGGAAGATTCTAGATACAGGAGGGTTTTGATTCCTAGAAAGTACCAAATATCCCATGTTTTCATTTTTTATACAAATTCTAGTTACATGAGGTTCTGCTCATGTCTGGCACTGGTCATGTTTCTTAGATGCAATAATATTCAAGGTAAGTGAGCTCCCAGGGACAATGCGTTTTAGAGAGAGGAGAGAGATAACAAGTAAACAAGCACATGGCACTAGATAATTTCAGATAGTGATGGGTGATGATATGACAAGAGAGGAAGAATACGTGGGGCAGGAAGAATATGTAGCTTCGGTTTGTGTGATCTCCTCTGAAGTTGTGATATATTGAGCGGAATGATATGAAGGAGTCAGCCACACAGTGACCTGGGGCACAGTGCTCCAGGCAGAGGGAACAGTAGATGCAAAGGCTATAAGACCAGACTGCACTCGGTGTAGCTGAGGAACAAAAAAGCACAGCGTAACTTTCAGAAAGTGAGGGGGAGACAGATGTTAAATGAAGTCACAGAAGAAGGTAGAAACCAGGGTCATGGTAAGGGATAGATTTTATTCTGAGTTTACTAGAAAATATAAAAACTACAGAAATATAAGAAAAAATAATCCATAGCCCAATAGAAACACTAACTGTGGACAAAATATCGACTCATTTCTCTTCAGTATTTTTTTACTGCATATATAGAAGTACACATAAAAAAAACATCAGGGGTGAAGATACAGTTTTGTGACTTGCCTTTTTTTCACCAAACAATATGCTATGGGCACTTTTTCATGTCTGTACATACTGTTTTACAATGATGTTAATGGCAGCACATATTCTTTTATATGGATGTGCCATATTTATGTATTCAATCTACTATTTTTGAACATTCACTTTTTAAAAAATTTATTTAATTTTATTTTTGGCTGCGTTGGGTCTTCGTTGCTGCGAGCGGGCTTTCTCTTGTTGCAGCGAGTGGGGGCTACTCTTCGTTGTGGTGCGCGGGCTTCTCATTGCGGTGGCTTCTCTTGTTGCGGAGCACGGGCTCTAGGCACACGGGCTTCAGTAGTTGTGGTGCGCGGCCTCAGTAGTTGTGGCCCGCGGGCTCTAGAGCGCAGGCTCAGTAGTTGTGGTGCCCGGGCTTAGTTGCTCCGTGGCATGTGGGATCTTCCCAGATCAGGGCTCGAACCTGTGTCCCCTGCATTGGCAGGAGGATTCTTAACCACTGCGCCACCAGGGAAGTCCAGAGCACTCACTTTCTTATCTCTTTTTTCTCCCTTGCTTCAGGGATTATTCTTGTATTTAAAACATTTTACACATTTCTGATTATTCCTTCAGAATAAATTCATAACATGGAAATATTAGGTCAAATAGTATAAACACTTTTAGGGCTTCCAATGTGTAAATTTCCTCTAAAAATACACCAATTTGCACTCCCAGTCAGTGGTTGAAGTTTCTGACTCACTGTACCCTCACTTTAAAAAGCACTTCAACTTTAAGAGGTAAAAATCATGTCTTGTAGTTTTTTAGTGACTGTGTTTAATGAGATTAATACATTTTCCACTTACTTACTGGCCTTTATATTTCTTTTTTGTGTGAATTGAATTGGTACATTTTTCATAAAGCTTTTCTTGATTCACTAGGTGAAAGTTTTTCATCCTCTTCTCAACTTCCAGAGTATTTTATTTTTGCTTTATGGATTTATAGTCTTCCTTGTATTGTAGCATTGAGTAATAAATTTTGTAGTTCTCCTCATAGATGTGAGGTTGGAATCTTTGTCTCTTTTCCTGGATACTAGCACAAGGTAACACATAAAGTGAGTACTTAAGATGTGTTTGTTGAGTCAATAACTGATCCTTATATTTAGTTTAGCAGATACTAGTGTAGAGCAACTTATCATGATTTGGGTGTTATTTTTATGCATGTTCTTTAGGTTAGTTTTCAAACAAAGTATCAGTTTTTGAAATGATGCTGTGTTGATGAGTTTAATTTGCTAAAATCCATTTTACTGCATCATGAATTATATATTGTCATATTTCTTCCTCATTTTCAATTATCATTGTATACTTGATTCTAGTCCAATTACAGACGTTCATCAAATGCAATAGTACTTGAGCTATTAGCTTAGTTTAGTTAGACAGTTTAAACTTTACTGTGTATAAGAATCATAACGAGGACTTGTTCAAAGAGAGGAATGGTCTCTGCCCCCAGAGTTTCTGATTCTATAGGCCTGAGGTGGGGTCCAAGAATTTGCATTTCTAACATGTTCCCAGGTGATACTGATGCTGCTGGCCTTCAGACCGCATTCTGAGAACCAGTAGTCTAAATGATATTCAGCACACTTAGTGTCCCCTTGGAAAGAGAGAGCAGCTGCTTCTTTGCATAATTTTTCTTATGAAGTATGTCCTAGCAAAGGATGTAGAAACAAACTTTGAGAAGAAGAGAATTTTGCCTATAGCTTTGGCAAGCGAACTGCCTTAGTGCCTTGCATTTTCTCTTGCTGGGAAATCCTCCTGTTGAGAGGGCCACCACCGTTACCATTTTAGAACTTGTTCTACTTTAAAGAACCAAGTGAGTTCAGAAGAGAGAAGAGAGAACAATGAGAAAGGACACCTGTGATGAACACAGGAGGGGGGGTGCAGGTGTGATCAAATGAGCTCCATCAAATCACCAACTCTCCCAACCCCCCAAATATAGAAGTTGACATGTTGGCTCTACCTGAGGCTGTCTCAGAAGGGAAATGTCATGAAAGTATAAACTGCTGCTTAGGGCAGCACAAGTCCCGTGGGGGCGTCAACTTCAACAAAATTGTTAAAACGTGTGCCAGCTTCAGGTTGGCAATTTCGAGTTCACTTCAGTAACGTCAATGACGCACCTTCACACAGTAAGCGCAATAGAGACAAAGAGGTGCCTTGCAACTGCCGGAGAGAGAAAAGAGTCCTCTGAGATGAAATGTTAACATAAGAAGTGGAAATGGTTTGTCATAGTTGCAAGCTGGCTCTTTGGGGTTCACTTTCCTATAGTGAGTGAACTGTAGTGTGGTACCCTAGCAAAAGAGTCTCAATAAAATTAGAACGATCGTTTAAAAAGGGCAGAGAGAGAGAGAGGCTAGAGAGAGAAGGAGAGAGAGTTCTTTCTTTTGTGTGTATGTGATAAGAAGCTTAACAAAAGTGAAAAAATGCTTTATGTGGATGTGAGTTTTCATGGCAGTCTCAAGCCGACACTCAGTTGCCTTTATTATAGACGAAGCTACTTTAGCAAGCAAAGGATAATGGAGACACAGAGAATGCAGGAAACAACAGTCAGGTGGGGAGGGGGCATGGAGAGACCTTTTGACAGGGAATGTTCTGTAACTAAAGAAACAATATACATTTATGTTTTTCGTACACTCTACTCCTTATAAGAAAGAAAAAGAATATGTGAGTTTCTCCCTGCCCTGAATCCTTGAAGTTATTTTGAAATGTGATTTAATAGAATGCTAATTTTTACTTATAATGTCATATTTCATGTTTAGGGCCATGAAAAGTCTACATAGAAGAGAAAAGCATAGCTGGAGTGTGTTGAAATAGGAGTCATTTTTTAAAGTTTGTTTCCAGTATATTACAGTGGAAAAATAACGGAAACATATTTATCAGAAAATGAAACAATCAACCAGGCTCCTTGCTCTTTTACTTTCTGAAATGTTCGTAGGGGTCAGACTAGTCCAAAATTGGTGGGAGGAATTGAGGGACTCCATTAAATAACTTGCCACCTTATTTACATTGTTAGCTTGAATTTTACTCAAACATTTAGGTTTGTTTTGTTTTTCTTCTACATACATGAGATTCCATGGAGTCATAGAAAGTGAGGTTTGGAAAAGACATTAAATATGACCTATTGGCAGATGCTTGAATCCATTGGACAATATCTCCAACGTGCTGTACTCCAGTGACTTCTTGAATGATGGTATTCTCATCAAGACAATTGGGTGCATGTTTGAAGGTCTTTGACTATTAGACTGAACCAAAAATCTGTCTCCTTGTAATTACCATACCTTGTTCTTTCATTTAAGTCCACACTAAGCCAATCGTGTTTTCTCCCTGATATAGTAATGTATCTAGACAACTATCACATCTTCTTCAATTCTAAAGGTTAAAAATTCCCAGGACCTTCATCACTGATTATGGTATTTCAGGCGGTCTGATAAGTATGGAGTAGAGAGGGCCATTATTTATACTGAAGCAATTTCAGATCAATCTGAAATTCGATGACCACCCTACAACATTGACTCCTGTTAAAATAATTAAGTATAACTCCACCAATCCTTTTTATTTTTATACATGTTCCTCCTAAGAAGTTATACTTTTTTATATTCTACTTGTGCTGATGGTTCACTGGATTCAAATTTAGGGCATGGTATTTATTTTTATCAGCCTCTTCTTATAATTGTCTATGTCCTTTCTCATCTGTGGGGATCTTTTTGAATCTAAACTTTATCCTTCAACTTATATCACTCCAAGCTTTGTGTAACTCACAAATTAATTATATATGTGGACATGTGTATTTGTGTGTTGTTGTATGCACGTGTGTGTTTCTTCAGAATGGGGTAGTGATTGAGAGCTCCATCTCTGAAATCAAACAACTCTGATTCAAATTCTAGCTCTATCACTTACTAGCTTGTGACCTTTGGCAAATGAGTTAACCTTGCCAAATCCTGTTTCCTCTTCAGCGAAATGATTCCTACCTCGATGGGTCGTTATGGCAATTCAATATGATAATTTAATGTGTATAGAGCTTAGCATAGTTCCTGGCACATAGTAAGCAACTGGGGGAAAAATTTCTTAAGCTCACTAATTCTCAGTTTCCTGATTTGTAAAATAGAGGTAATAATAACATTTTTCTCATTGTGTTGTTGGGGGAAGTTAAATGAGTTAATATAGCTAAGGGGCTTAGAACAGTGTCTGGAATATAGAAATTACTGTAGGTTTGCTTCTATCCTCATCAGTATTATTAATAGTTATTAGTGTTAGTCTTACTTAATTCATAGTAGGTGATCAAGATATGCTATTTGCTTGCCTTTTTGCTGCAAAATCATCCAGTTGCTTTCTATATTCATGATTAAAATCGCAAACATAAACTCATTCCAGTTCTTATAATTTTGGTTAATACATTCTCAATATTTTATTTAGAATATTTAGTTCTTTCAATTCATAGTTTATTCATTCTGATCATGTGTGCATTTTGTAGTGTGCAGAGCTAAATGCGAAATGCTTCGTTCTGAAGGGAGATTCCAATATTCTTGGTATCTTTGAGAAGAATTACCGATTTCCAAGGAAACTGATTATTTTTTCAAAGACTAAGGTCTTGTAAATAACTGTGAACCTCTAATTTCCTTTTTGTGGAAGATCATTATATATTTTTACATCATAACATCTTTCTCATTTTCTCCAATAACCTATTTGTTACTCAAATAACCATCACTGAGTACTTACTTTGTGGGAAGTAATGTGTGGGATGTTTTCAAGGATACAGTTCCTCCTCCAGGAAAGCCTTACAAGGCAATGCGTAGGGATGTATGATCTTCTTACAAGGTGATGACCTAAAAAACTAGGAACAATAAAATTAGGAATAGTCATACAATCTATCAAAGTGATTATTATCTGCCTATCATGTGAACTGTGTTATTGTGCTTCAGAACAATATTGTACTTTTTGCAGGTGAGAATGGGTTGATAAAACAGTTGAGGAGGAGAGAGCCTACTGGGCCAGGTTGTGGAGGAAAAAAAGTGGGTAGTGTACCTTTGGTTAGAGTAGGGGCTGTGGGCATGGGTAATAAATAATGAAGTTGGAAACCTATTTGGACCCTCTGGACTGTTACAAACACATAAAGAATTTTTTTTAAAAAAATTATATACTATGTAAAGCTACTACATATACTTTTATTTTATGCTTTTTCACTTTTTACAACTAGAAACTACTTAAAACCACCATGCTAATTTGGTTTATGCCTATATATTGCATAGTAGAATGTACTGAAAAAAATTATATGATAAACTTTGTATATTACGAGTTGCCTTATATAACAATGCTTAGCTAAAAATTTCAGTTTTTCTTTAAGATATACCAACATGGAAATAGCTTCTGAGTAATTGGTTTCAAAACAATAAGTTCGTGTACTCTGTTTTATATTATTTTTCATTTCATGAAAATTTTTTAGGTTTTTAAAAAATTTTCTCTCCATGTTGCAATTTGAAAATTTTACTTTTACCTTTTCAGTTCAGAAAGAAAATGGGCTTTAGAAATATCATTATGAGTAAAAAATAATCCAGAAAAGTTTTATAAGACATGAGAATACTAGTAACGGCAAACATAATTGCAAATACTTTTGCACTTGCTTTATTTTCCAATAACCAGCTTATTTCCTAGCACATAGTAGGCACTCAATAAAATGTTTTTTTTTTTAACAAATAAGTAAATGAGACTAAAGTTGTGAGTCTAATTTTCAAAAATACTCAGAAGTATATTTCCCAGAAACATTCTATTTTCTATCCTTAGGCTGCTTTCCAATAAGCCATTTTGGAAATAGATGGTATTAATGCTAATGGAGATTCATTAACAGTACATGTAAGTCGTGGCAAAGTAAAGTCTATTAAGTAACATCAACTTTATTTAGAAATTTAAGTCCAGCTTTACAATTTTTTGTTAACGATAATCACAAATTTAAAATAGACTGTAGAGATGGAAGGGATCTTAGAGACCATCTCATCCGGTGGAGAAACTAAAGCTCATAGCGACTGATTCATTTGCAATTAATTAATATCCATGAGTAGAAGCCACATTTCCTGACTCCCAGTTCTGTGTACTCTTTCCCCTTATATCATTCCTATTGCCTTCCTTTTGCCAAGCTTTGTATGTAAATGATATAAAATCCTCATCCACAGATTTAGCAATTGTTTTCTAAAACTATTTTATGAAACTATTGCATTTCCGTTGGACCCTGATGTTAATTAACAAAGCATATTGACTAATACTCTTTTGGCTACATTTGTTACATTTAAAGTAACTGAAATTGTGACTGTAGCCTCAGAATAAATACCATAAAGTTGAGGAATTGTAGTCTATTTCCCCCTTTCCAGGAAAAACCATGTGTAAGAAATTTATCATCACACTACTACAATAAATAAAGAGTTGGCTAAAATATATGATATTCTTCAAGTCCTTAGTCAAGGTGCCTCATATCACATAATTTGTTTTTATTCCACCTACTGTCTTGTGTGTTTTTTCTAGTATGAAACTAATACCCAAATTTTTGAATTCCTTACTTTTGATTCTGGGCACTCATTTACACTTACTCTCATCTCTCCTGCTAATATACAGACCTTTAAAACTGTTAATAGCTCTTCATGAAGGGGCTTATATATGAGCTGAGATTTAAAGAATGAGTGAATGAATAAATGATTGAATAGTGATCATCATTGCCTTTGTTAAAGGAAGGGCATGTTCATTTCATGGTATGCTGTCATGGTTTCAAGGGAATGGAGACTCTTACTAACTTAAAACGAACCCAGTTTCAGCTGGAGGCCCGACAGCAGCAGCTGCGTGACGCTTCTTCAGTTGCAGACCATTCAGAAGAGGACTTGGAGAAATGGTGGAGCACAAAATGGAAAAAAGCCTTGGTCTCTTAACCACCATGTGGAAGCTTATCTCCTGACATTTAATGAACCAAAGTACAGCCAATCCAGTGTCAGTCTGAGAATATTCATCTCCTTAGCTCTAAGAGCTTGAGTTCAAAAAGAATACACTGAGCAATGCTTCAACATGGCGGAAGAGTAAGATGTGGAGGTCACCTTCCTCCCCACAAATACGTCAAAAATACATCTACACGTGGAACAATTCCTGCAGAACATCTACTGAACGCTGGCAGAAGACCTCAGACTTCCCAAAAGGCAAGAAAATCCCCACGTACCTGGGTAGGGCAAAAGAAAAAAGAAAAAACAGAGACAAAAGAATAGGGATGGGACCTGCACCTCTGGGACGGATCTGTGTAGGAGGAAAAGTTTCCACACACTAGGAAGGCCCTTCACTGGCAGAGGTAGGGGGTGGGTGAGGGGGAAGCTTCGGAGCCACAGAGGAGAGCGCAGCAACAGGGATGCAGAGGGCAAAGCGGAGAGATTCCCACACAGAGGATCGGTGCCGACCAGCACTCACCAGCCTGAGAGGCTTGTCTGCCCACCTGCTGGGACGGGTGGGGACTGGGAGCTGAGGCTCGGGCTTCGGAGGTCAGATCCCAGGGAGAGGACTGGGGTTGACGGCGTGAACACAGCCTGAAGGGGGCTAGTGTGCCACAGCTAGCTGGGAGGGAGTCTGGGAATAAGTCTGGAACTGCCTAAGAGTCAAGAGACCATTGTTTCAGGTGTGCGAGGAGAGGGGATTCAGAGCACTGCCTAAACGACCTTCAGAGACAGGTGCGAGCCGTGGCTATAGGTGCAGACACCAGAGACAGGCATGAAACACTAAGGGTGCTGCTGCAGCCACCAAGAATCCTGTGTGCAAGCACAGGTCACTATCCACACCTCCTTGCCTGCCCCCTCCTGGGAGCCTGTGCAGCCTACCACTGCCAGGGTCCCATGATCCAGGGACAACTTCCCCAGGAGAACACATGGCACGCCCCAGGCTGTTGCAACGTCACGTCAGCCTCTGCCGCCACAGGCTTGCCCTGAATTCAGTACCCCTCCTTCCCCCTGGCGAGCCACAGCCCCCTAATCAGCCGCTACCTTAATCCCCTCCTGTCGGGCAGGAGACAGACACCCTCAGGCGACCTACACGCAAGAGCAGGGCCAAATCCAAAGTTGAACCCCAGGAGGTGTGCAAACAAAGAAGAGAAAGGGAAATTTCTCCGTGCAGCCTCAGGAGCAGTGGATTAAATCCCCGCAGTCAACTTGATGTACCCTACATCTGTGGAATACCTGAATAGACAACGAATCATCCCAAAATTGAGCTGGTGGACTTTGGGAGCAACTGTAGAATTGGGTTTTGCTGTCTGCGACTGACTTGTTTCTGATTTTTATGTTTATCTTAGTACAGTTTTTAGCTCCTGATATCATTGGTGGATTTGTTTATTGGTTTGGTTGCTGGCTTCTTTTATTTTTTACTTTTTAAAAGATTTTTTATTTTAATAATTTTTTAAATTTTAATTATTTACTTTAACTTCTTTCTTTCCTTCTTTCCTTCCTTCCTTCTTTCTTTTTTCTTTCTCTTTTTCTCCGTCTTCTGAGCCATGTGGCTGACAGGGTCTTGGTGCTCCAGCCTGGTGTCAGGCCTGAGCCTCTGAGGTAGGAGAGCCAAGTTCAGGACATTGGATCACCAGAGACCTCCCGGCCCCATGTTATATTAATCAGCGAGAGCTCTCCCAGAGATCTCCATCTCAACGCTAAGACCCAGCTCCACTCAATGGCTAGCATTCTCCAGTGCTGGACACACCACACTAAACGACTAGCAAGACAGGAACACAACCCCACCCATTAGCAGAGAGGCTGCCTCAAATCATATTAAGTTCATAGACACCCCAAAACACATCACCAGACATGGCCCTGCCCACCAGAAAGACAAGATCCAGCCCCACCCACCAGAACACAGGCACCAGTCCTCTCTACCAGGAAGCCTACACAAGCCCCTGAACCAACCTTACCCACTGGGGGCAGACACCAAAAACAATGGGAACTACGAACTTGTAGCCTGCAAAAAGGAGACCCCAAACAGTAAGTAAAACAAAATGAGAAGACAGAGAAATATGCAGCAGATGAAGGAGCAAGGTAAAAACCCACCAGACCAAACAAATGAAGAGGAAATAGGCAGCCTACCTGAAAAAGAATTCAGTCTTTAAGTCTTTTGTCATTTACAGACAGTTCTGGGTGTACTCTGATGCTTTTGCAAATATGTTCCTATAAAAGGCTTTTATCTTCAAGAAATTCATGGAAAAGACTCTGACAAGTACAGGTTTCTGGTAACTGACTGTACTGCTGAACTGAATGAATAAGCATTTTCAGAACTCTAATGAAAAACTGATGAACTCATAAAAGTGCTAACAAAAGATCAAGATGAAAAAAAAGATTAATTACATGGGACTGAGTGAGCTGATGAGGATGAGTATAATTTTTGTGACTTTCTGTCTGAATTAAAAAAAAAAATCCCACAAGGACTCAGAGGCAAAGAATATACAAATCAATTTTCACTGCAAAGTAAAGGAGCTGTTACAGTGGAGGATTACTGGACTGAATGTCAATATTATGACCTAGTATGAGTGTGTTTCATGTTTGGTAATTGCAATCATTGTTGCTTTTGTTGTGGTCATCCATGTACAATGCTTGGTGTCAGTCTATTTATCTCTTGTAAAAATAAAATGCAGTGTGTGTGTGTGAAAAAAAAAAAAAAAAACAAACCCACCAGACCAAACAAATGAAGAGGAAATAGGCAGCCTACCTGAAAAAGAATTCAGAGTAATGATAGTAAAGATGATCTAAAATCTTAGAAATAGAATGGAGAAAATACAAGAAACATTTAACAAGGACCTAGAAGAACTAAAGAGCAAAGAAACAATGATGAACAACACAATAAATGAAATTAAAAATTCTCTAGAAGGAATCAATAGCAGAATAACTGAGGTAGAAGAACGGATATGAGACCTGGAAGATAAAATAGTGGAAATAAATACTGGAGAGTAGAATAAAGAAAAAAGAATGAAAAGAATTGAGGACAGTCTCAGAGTCCTCTGGAACAACATTAAACACACCAACATTTGAATTATAGGGGTCCCAGAAGAAAAAGAGAAAAGAAAGGGTCTGAGAAAATATTTGAAGAGATTATACTTGAAAACTTTCCTAATATGGGAAAGGAAATGGTCAATAAAGTCCAGGATGTGCAGTGAGTCCTGTGCCAGATAAATCCAAGGAGAAATGTGACAAGATATTAATCAAACTATCAAAATTTAAATACAAAGAAAAAATATTAAAAGCATCAAGGGAAAAGCAACAAATAACATACAAGGGAATCCCCATAAGGTTAACAGCTGATCTTTCAGCAGAAACTCTGCAAGCCAGAAGGGAGTGAAAGGACATATTTAAAGTGATGAAAGAGAAAAACCTACAACCAAGATTACTCTACCCAGCAAGGATCTCATTCACAGTCGATGGAGAAATTAAAACCTTTACAGACAAGCAAAAGCTAAGAGAATTCAGCACCACCAAACCAGCTTTACAACACATGCTAAAGGAACTTCTCTAGGCAGGAAACACAAGAGAAGGAAAAGACCTACAATAAGAAACCCAAAACAATTAAGAAAATGGTAATAGGAACATACATATCAATAATTACCTTAAATGTAAATGGAATAAATGCTCGAGCCAAAAGACATAGACTGGCTAAATGGATATGAAAACAAGACCCAAATATATGCTGTCTACAAGAGACCCACTTCAGACCCAGGGGCATATACAGACTGAAAGTGAGGGGATGGAAAAAGATACTCCATGCCAATGGAAATCAAAAGAAGGCTGGAGTAACAATTCTGATATAAGACAAAAGAGACTTTAAAATAAAGACTATTACAAGAGACAAAGAAAGACACTACATAATGATCAAGGGATCAATCCAAGAAGAAGATATAACAATTGTAAATACTTATGCACCAAACATAGGAGCACCTCAATACATAAAGCAAATGCTAACAGCCATAAGAGGGGAAATTGACAGTAACACAATCATAGTAGGGGACTTTAACACCCCACTTTCACCAAAGGACAGATCATCCAAAATGAAAATAAAAAAGGAAACACAAGATTTAAGTGACACATTAAACAAGGTGGACTTAATTGATATATATAGGACATTCCATCCAAAAACAACAGAATACACTTTTGTCTCAAGTGCTCATGGAACATTCTCCAGGATAGATCATATCTTGGGACACAAATCAAGCCTTGGTAAATTTAAGAAAATTGAAATCGTATCAAGTATCTTTACTGACCACAACGCTATGAGACTAGATATCAAGTACAGGAAAAAAAACTATAAAAAATACAAACACATGGAGGCTAAACAATACACTACTAAATAACCAAGAGATCACTGAAGAAATCAAAGAGGACATCAAAAAATACCTAGAAACAAATGACGCCGAAAACACGATGACCCAAAACCTATGGGATGCAGCAAAAGCAGTTCTAAGAGGGAAGTTTATAGCAATACCTTCCTACCTCAAGAAACAAGAAAAATCTCAAATAAACAACCTAACCTTACACCTAAAGCAATTAGAGAAAGAAGAACAAAAAAACCCCCAAAGTTAGCAGAAGGAAAAAAATCATAAAAATCAGATAAGAAATAAAAAGAAGTGAAGGAAACAATAGCAAAGATCAGTAAAACTAAACGCTGGTTCTTTGAGACGATAAACAAAATTGATAAACCATTAGCCAAACTCATCCAAAAAAAACCCAAAAAGGTGGGGGAGAAGACTCAAATCAACAGAATTAGAAATGAAAAAGGAGAAGTAACAACTGACACTGCAGAAATACAAAGGATCATGAGAGATTACTACAGGCAACTATATGCCAATAAAATGGACAACATGGAAGAAATGGACAACTTCTTAGAAAAGCACAACCTTCTGAGATTGAACCAGGAAGAAATATAAAATATAAACTGACCAATGACAAGCACTGAAATTGAAACTGTGATTAAAAATCTTCCAACAAACAAAAGCCCAGGACCAGATGGCTTCACAGGTGAATTCTATCAAACATTGAGAGAAGAGCAACACCTATCCTTCTCAAACTCTACCAAAATATAGCAGAGGGAGGACCCCTCTCAAACTCATTCTACAAGGCCACCATCACCCTGATACCAGAAGCAGGAAAAGATGTCACAAAAAAACTACAGACCAATATCACTGATGAACATAGATGCAAAAATCCTCAACAAAATACTAGCAGACAGAATCCAACAGAACATTAAAAGGATCATACACCATGATCAAGTGGGGTTTATCCCAAGAATGCAAGGATTCTTCAATATATGCAAATCAATCAATGTGATACACCATATTAACAAATTGAATGGTAAAAACCATATGATAATCTCAATAGATGCAGAAAAAGATTTTGACAAGATTAAACAGCCATTTATGATAAAAACTCTCCAGAAAGTAGGCATAGAGGGAACTTACCTCAACATAATAAAGGCAATATATGACAAACCCACAGCCAACATCGTTCTCAATGGTGAAAAAGTGAAACCATTTCCTCTAAGATCATGAACAAGACAAGGTTGCCCACTCTCACTGCTGTTATTCAACATAGTTTTAGAAGTTTTAGCCACAGCAATCAGAGATGAAAAAGAAATAAACGGAATCCTAATCGGATAAGAAGAGGTAAAACTGCCACTGTTTGCAGATGACATGATACTATACATAGAGAATCCTAAAGATGCTACCAGAAAACTACTAGAGCTAATCAATGAATTTGCTAAAGTAGCAGGATACAAAATTAATGCACAGAAATCTCTTGCATTCCTATACACTAATGATGAAAAATCAAAGTGAAATTAACAAAACACTCCCATTTACCATTGCAACAAAAAGAATAAAATATCTAGGAATAAACCTACCTAAGGAGTCACAAGACCTGTATGCAGAAAATCATAACACACTGATGAAAGAAATTAAAGATGATACAGATAGATGGAGAGATATACCATGTTCTTGGATTGGAAGAATCAACATTGTGAAAATGACTATATTACCCAAAGCAATCTACAGATTCAATGCAATTCCTATCAAACTACCCATGGTGTTTTTCACAGAACTAGAACAAAAATATTCACAATTTGTATGTATACACAAAAGGCCCCGAATAGCTAAAGCAATCTTGAGAAAGAAAAATGGAGCTGGAAGAATCAGGCTCCCTGACTTGAGACTATACTACCAAGCTACAGTAATCAAGACAGTATGGTACCATCAGAGAAACAGAAATATTGATCAGTGGAGCAGGATAGAAAGCCCAGAGATAAACCCACAGACATGGTCATCTTATCTTTGATAAAGTAGGCAAGAATATACAATGGAGAAAAGACTGACACTTCAATAAGTGGTGCTGGGAAAACTGTACAGCTACATGTAAAAGAATGAAATTAGAATTCTTCCTAACACCATACACAAAAATAAGCTCAAAATGGATTAAAGACCTAAATGTAAGGCCAGACACTCTAAAACTCTTAGAGGAAATCATAGGCAGAACCCTCTATGACATAAATCACAGCAAGATCCTTTTTGACCCCCCTCCTAGAGAAATGGAAATAAAAACAAAAATCAACAAATGGGACCTAATGAAAGTTAAACGGTTTTGCACAGCAAAGGAAAACATAAACAAGACGAAAAGACAACCCTCAGAATAAGAGAAAATATTTCCAAACGAAGCAACTGACAGAGGATTAATCTCCAAAATATACAAGCAGCTCATGCAGCTCAATATCAAAAAAACAAACAACCCAATCCAAAAATGGGCAAAAGACCTAAATAGACATTTCTCCAAAGAAGATATACAGATTGCCAACAAACTCATGAAAGGATGCTCAACATCACTAATCATTAGAGAAATGCAAATCAGAACTACCATGAGGTATCACCTCACACCCGTCAGAATGTCCATCATGAAAAAATCTACAAACAATAAATGCTGGAGAGGGTGTGGAGAAAAGGGAACACTTTTGCACTGTTGGTGGGAATGTAAATTGATTGAGGTTCCTTACAAAACTAAAACTAGACTACCATATGACCCAGCAATCCCACTACTGGGCATATACCCTGAGAAATCCATAATTCAAAAAGAGACATGTACCACCATGTTCATTGCAGCACTATTTACAATAGCCAGGACATGGAAGCAACCTAAGTGTCCATTGACAGAGGAATGGATAAAGAAAATGTGGCACATATATACAGTGGAATATTACTCAGCCCTAAAAAGAAACAAAATTGAGATATTTGTAGTGAGGTGGATGGAACTAGAGTGTGTCATACAGAGTGCAGTAAGTCAGAAAGAGAAAAACAAATATCGTATGCTAACGCATATAGATGGAATCTAAAAAAAAATGGTACTGAGGAACCTAGGGGCAGGACAGGAATAAAGGCGCAGATGTAGAGAATGGACTTGAGGACACGGGGAGGGGGAATTGTAAGATGGGACGAAGTGAGAGAGTTGCATTGACATATACACACTACCAAATGTAAAATAGCTAGCTAGAGGGAAGCAGCCACATAGCACAGGGAGATCAGCTCGGTGCTTTGTGACCACCTAGAGGGGTAGGATAGGGAGGTTGGCAGGCTGATGCAAGAGGGAGGATATATGGGGATATATGTATACGTATAGCTGATTCACTGTGTTATACAGCAGAAACTAGCACAACATTTGAAAGCAATTATACTCCAATAAAGATGTTAAAAGAATAAAAAAGCATACACTATTTGAGAAGAAAAATTAAAGAAGAAAAATTAATCTATCTCTACCCTTCCTGCCTTCCAAGTCCAGCTTTCAGTTTTCTTCCCACATAGCTACAACGTCTAGGAAATGGTAGGAGTAGCTGAGGCAATGATGGCTATTAATTTCAACATCCCAATAATTTTAACTTCTTAAAAATCCAAATGTGTATATATGTAATGGAATATTACTCAGCCATAAAGAATAATGAAATTCTGTTGTTTGCAACAGTGTGGATGGATCTCAAGGGTAGTATGCTTAGTGGAGTAAGTGAGGCAGAGAAGGACAAACACTCTGTTATCACCTACATGTGGAATCTGAAAAATAACGTGAATGTATATGCATGTATATAACAAAACAGAAACAGACCCACTGATAAAGAGAACAAAGTAATGGTTAGCAGTGAGACGAGGGAAATGGGGAAGGGGAAGATAATGGTATCAGATTAAGAGATACAAATAAACTATTATAAAATAAATGAGCAACAAGGATATACCCTATAGCACATGGAAATATAGCAGTTATTTTTTAATAACTTTAAATGGAGCATAATCTATAAAAATATTGAATCACTATGCTATACACCTAATACTAATATAATATTATTAATCAACTATACTTCAATTAAAAAATAAAATAAAATTAATCCCCCCCCAAAAGAAACAAAAAACAAAAAAACGAACCCAGTTTCCTGCCTGCAAAGGTTAAATATTCATTTCTTGCTACGCTATTAAACTGGCAATTATGTTTTTTTTTAAATGGTTCTGCATCATGTTATGTTCCTGCCTTCATATGATGTCCAACCTGAATTAACATGACTGGAACAGATGCTAAATGACTCTACCCAAGTCACTTGTGTCCTGTTTTACACTTCACTTCATGAACTGTGCTAGACCAAGAGAACATTGGCTCTCCAGCTCCAAGTCACACCATATGTCTTCAAATTCATTAGATATAGGCTTGTGATCACTTTACTGTCCACCTGATCTCACTGTTGCTTTCTTAAAATTTAAACGCAAAGGAATGTACATAGCAATAAAAGTTTAAGTTATAAGGATATGTGTTTTTAATTTAAGTTTTCAATAGAATTAATTTTTTACTAGTATAGGTCAGGGAATAGGCAGTAATTTTTACTGGCTGAAGTATAAAACTGCAGAAAATTTGTCAGTTGGTTTTGTGTAATGAGCTGAAATTTAAGGTGTTTTTATTTAGAAAGTTTATGAAATTCAGACAGGGTGAAAGTCATTTTTATTATAAATAAAGGTGTTATTTTGAAACTATAACATGCTAGACTACTGGGGTAACAGGAGGAACTATATTAAAATTAAAAGAGACTGTGGATGCAAGCTCCCCTCTGCATGTTAATGGGTTGGGAAGCAGTCTTCCATGGCTGTTTCCTTCTAAGAGTAGTGGTCAGTAAACCTTGTGGTTACTCAATTTGCATTGGCCTTCTGAATGTATCACTATTTGCCTTCCTAAACCAAACCACCTTCAGAAAAGTGAAGCATCGCTGGTGACACGGGTCAGGCAGGAGTGGCTCCTATTTACACATATGCAAACTGAGACTTTGACTTGAAATAATGCAGCAAATTAAATCTCAGAGTACATCCCCAGTTCCAGGACACTCTATTCAACCCACCTTGTAAATAGTGAGGTCTGATTCTAGGGTAAATGACCAACCTGATTTTTGTGTGAAGACAGAAACGTGCACAGTGCTTTTCCTGAAGACTGTTTTGAATGAAATATTCTGCCTCTATCAGTGAGGAAATAATAGGCATGCTCTTGGAAAACCAAAACCAAAACTAAAGCAAAAAAATACATCCATAACAATGATTATGAAATCATCAGAAAGTCTTTTATCATTCACACAGTATTAAAGAAGGTAAGACTCATTTCCTTCTCATTATGAAGAAAGGATTGAGGGCACAACACATTTATTTAATTCACAAATGTTTTCTTAGATTTGAACCAGCTCTGTGCTGGGTGCTGGCGGTAATGAGCAGAGGTATCACGCTTCTGGTGATGACAGCTTCCCCTCAGTGGTCTTCCCCTATGCTCTACAGGTACTGATAGGAGCCCTCAAATCAGATTGATTAAAATAAGAGACGGCGGGTTAAGTAAATGAAAGAGGGGGTTATAGATGTGTGATTTGGTGGTGATGGGGTTATCAGGCAGTCCCAGGTGAGAAGAGAAGCCTGTGGGGGAGAAGGGAGCCAGCTGTATAGCCTTATAAAAAAGTCCTTTTCCCTCATCTTTCTTCCAAGGGGAGAGTGGTAATGAAAAAGGGATAAACAGTACAAAATTCAGCTCATTTCTCCCATTTGCAGGTAACTAGAATTTATTCCAGATAAGATAGTACATTGACTGGAATCTCTTACCGTACAGAATCAATATTCTATCTTCAAACATTTTATTTCTATTTTTTTAATATTTATTGATTGATTGATTTTTGGCTGTGTTAGGTCTCAGTTGCGGCACGCGGGATCTTCCATTGTGGTGCGCGGGCTCTGTAGTTGTAGCGTGTGGGCTCAGTAGTTGCGGTGCGCAGGCTTAGTTGTCCCGCGGTATGTGGGATCTTAGTTCCCTGACCAGGGGTCGAACCCAGTCCCCTGCATTGGAAGGTGGATTCTTAACCACTGGACCACCAGGGAATTCCCTTCAAACATTTTAGATGACTAACTTGCACTTTTATTTTCCAGTTAAGCCAAAACATACTTTCCCCACGTCTTTATTCCATTAGTGATGAAATATTAAAAAAATTTTTAAAGGAAGGAAAGTAACATGTTATTGGGTAAAACATTTATTCCTGGGTGCTTATACCCCACATAACACATGTTATTATTTGACTAGTTTATTTTCAAGTATTCTGGGGAAAGTTAGGCCAACTATTACTATTTGTACGGAAAGTGCCTTGCTTTCTCTTGTATTCTGCCAGAATTTTCTTTTTTATTTAATTGCCTTATTTTTAATTTTACCTTCTTGCTCTAGGCTTTATATTGACTTTCAGTTTTCAATGTTTACACACATTGGGTATTTGCAGACAATTCTCATGTTCCCCTTAGTTAGCCAACTGCATGTACATTATTTATTCTTTTAATATTTCCTCTAGAGTAAATACTTCTGGTTCCTTAATTATTCCTGTTGATTTCTTCTGAACTTCCTGCAGTATGTCTCTCTTTTTCCCATAATGAGATCCCCAAACTAAGTGCATATTCCTGCTTCAGTCTCTCCTGAATCACAAAGAGGGGACTCTTTTTCCTCTGTTCCATAACATAATTTTTTGCATGTGCAATTCAAAATAACAATGACCTTCTTCACTTAATAAGTTTCAGTACAAACCTGCTTATCATTACCTTCCAGTAATATTTAAAATATTTTAGAAATATGAACTCACTTCCCATCTTGTGACCACAGGTGTTTAGTAGATTGGTAAATTGTGATCTCTAGTTCTTTGAGGCTGAGGCTTTCAAATTACTGTGTTACTCTGCTTCATGATGATCCAGTACACTGTAATCAGGTACAGCAGTAAGTCCACTTCTACAGCTTTTCCAGGCTTCCATTGCTTCATAATTGATGAAGTGTCAGGAAAGGAAGAGGATTGGCAAAATGAATTTTCTCAGAAGAGGGATGGGGATTTCACATATGTGAAAGGGAAGTGTCCATCCTTTGGTTTATCCTCTAAAGAGATTTAATATAAGTTATTTCCATGATTTCCTTCCTTCAGTCATTTTTAATTCTGCCTTTATTAATTTCCCTGAATTATCATTTTAGAATGTTACTCTTAAATGCTTCTGTGCCTTCCCATTGCTTATGTGGCAAAATCCAAACTCTTCAGCTTAGCATTTAAGGTTCTCTCCAAAGAGTTTAGCCTTGTGCCCCCTTTTCCCCTTTTAGGAGTCTTCATTTTGTGTGTGTGAGTGTCTGTTTGTGTGCCTGTGTGTGTCTGGGTAATGTACAACTCACCACTTCCACATTTTTGCACATAAAATTCTGCTCATTGTACAACTTTCTTTTTATAAAGCTTGATCATACTTGCAAAATCCTTCTAGAACTCCATTATTCCTGTCCTTAGTGATATTTATTTGACGACATCATTTATGTCTTGTATTAAGAGACATCTCTTCATATATCTATGTATCTCCCTTCCAAACTTCCTAGCTCTTTGAGCAAAAGGACAGTGTTTGCATTTTCTAATTGTCTTGCACAATGTAAAATCGCCCCCAAAAAACAAAAACAAAAACAAAAACCAATGAAGCGTGATTTCTCACACTATTCATAATGTTTAAGGGTAATGAAAATATTGAGTAAGTGTTAAGGGTTCAGTTGGGTCCCCCAAAATTCATGTGCTGAAGTCCTAACCCCCAGTACCTCGCAATGTGACCTGATTTGGAAAACAGGGTCATTGCAGATGTAATTAGTTAAGATGAGGTCATACTGGAATTGGTTTAGTCCCTAATCCCGTGTGACTGATGTCTTCATACAAAGGAGAAATTTGAACACAGAAATGAAACACACATAGATGCTAGGAGAGAGGCTCAGAACTTCCCTAGCATCTTCAGAAGGAGCATGGCCCTGTGCCACCTTGATCTTGAACCTCTAGTCTCTAGAACTGTGAGATAATAAATTTCTGTTGTTTAAGCTACTGAGTTTGTGTATGTACTCTGTTACAGCAGCCCTAGCAAACTGATACAATAAAAAACTAATAATATTTTATGAAAGGATGCCCAATTAGTAAGGCTGCCATACATTGTCATATTTTTTCTCTTTCTTTAAAAAAACTGATTCATACTGACTGAAAGACAACTATGTTAAATTAATAAAATGATCTTTAACATCTCTTTGGATACAGTGTGTTGTGGATCCTATCCTAAAGGACAAGCCCTCTCATTATGATTACAGTAGACAATTTCCTAAGTATATTTTCTGCTCTCATGGCCTTGACTTGTACATTTTTTTCCCGTTGAAATTTGCCACTCATGTTGACATAGATTTGTTGTGCGTGATGAAGTGACAAAATCAATGAAAAAGGCATGTGACTCTTCTGCTTGCAGAAGGACTTTATTTTTTGTTGTTTATTGTGGTAACTTAAGCCCTCCAAACTATTTCTATGAAGTTGTAGTTATTTCTTTGGTCTGTTTTATTCTACCTGCAGCTTAGAGATTGCTCTTGGAAATAGCATATGGTACATTTCCAAAATTTTACTCTCATTGAAATAAATTTATGTGACCATATATTCTAAAATGGTGCCTTCCCTATTCTAATCCCCCGACCAATAAGAAGCTTAAATTAGCAATTCAACTTGGAAGACACACATCATTGTTCTATGATTTCCTCTTCCCATAAAAAAAAAATCTTATTTTCATCTAGAGTGCCAAAAAATGTCTTCTTTTTTCCCACATTCCTCACACTTATCTAGAATCAGTAATATTATTCAAAGCTGAACCTTCTGGTTCTAAAGTTATCTATGTAAACAAAAAATTGCCTAAATGCTAAGTATATAAACTAACCACAAAATTAAAATCAGATTTTAAAACTAGAGAGTCACATTATCAGATGTGTATTTTGAGGATGTAAGTGCCCTGTGGAGAGAGAGTCCTAGGGCAGTGGCATTGAAAGAAATGACGAAGGCTCAGATTAAGGTGGTAGCTGTTTGGATGGTGAGGAGGGGGTAAAGGTGGTCAACTTGATAGAAATTGGTTATCATTTAACTTGGAGGGTGAGAAAGAAAGAGAACTTGTTGATAATTCCTACTTCATTTTTAGTAGTTTGTGAGGCCACTGTCAGAGAAATCCAGCAGGAACTCTATAAAATATCCCTGCTATTGTTCTTCTTGTTGTCATTATTTACCAGTTCAGGGAAAGAGAAAAAGAAAATTTATCTTTTCATCATTAAATGAATTTAAATGTGAGTAGAATGAAAGAAGCTCAATATGAATAGATTTCCTAAAATTTTATTATCATTGGCTATGTATTTTGAAAGAACAATTTACCCAAATACAGCTAAAAATAAAAGTACAGAGAAAAAGAAAATTTTCAGTACAAAGAAATAAAAGTGTTAACAATTAAATTAGATAATTTATAACAAAATTTCAAGATGGCTTATACATGATGGGAAATAACCTATGCTGCTAATATTCTATTATTCCTATAAATTGACTGCCCACTGAGAGATCTTGCCTTGAATATTTTAACTGTTCTTGAACCACATTTTCATTACTGAATTTCAAAATTAATAATCTGGCTTTAGTCAACTATATATTATAACTGGTATGCAGTTGTAGATCTGGTGATCCCAGGTTAATATTTTGCATTCTGGTTTTGGAAAAAAAAAGGTTTTTTTAATAGGTATGACACTGAACACATGATTTTTAGATGACCTTTTGTGAGGAAAGACTAGCAGTTTGTAATTGTAGATCCTTCATTCTTTCTGTGAAAGTGGTCCCCAAGGAACTGCTATTAAAACAGATTCTTGCCAATCTCAAATCAAGAAGGTACAAAATTGAAAGAAAAGTACTTAAAGAATGAAAGTAACACACAAAAAATCATAAATTAAAAATTATTTTAAGAAACAGTTTATACAAATAGCTATTATAGGAAAAAAAGAAAGAGAATAATATTTCTTAAATTCATACCAGGCATGCTATGTAATTAAATATAACAAACATAAGAGTTAGGTATTATTATTTTCGCTTTAAAGATAGACAACAGAGGTTCTGAGAAGTAGAGCAGTTGGCCCAAGATCACACATTAATAAAGAGTAGAACTGCCTCTGAATTTGTATTCTTTTCCTTCTACAGCTTTTTTTTTTTCCACTATAGCCCTAGCACATAGGACTACATGAACTGCATAAAGGCCCTTACGTTAGTCTCTTGTGTCCTTTTGCAAATAATCCCACTGAAGCTTAGAAATGAGTAGTAAAAACCTTACTCCTTGCTTCACTGGAACTGATTTGCGTATTTGTAAAACAGAACCTTTTTCAAAATTGAACTTGAGAGATAGGAAAACAGCTCAAAATCTGTTTAGCATGTTTTATTTTTTCCCCTGTCAAAAGTTGAAAAAATTGTATACCTAAATCTTTATCTGTATATGTATATGTCTGTGTACACACATAAGTAGAAAGGATAATATAATAGCTGATAGGAATTATTTATATACTCTTGATACCAGTTCATCTAGCATGTGTTACAGAATCTCTCCCAGTCTATGACTTGTCTTTCAACTTTGTTCATAGTGTCTTCTGGTCCAGGGTACAAAAATAAATTCTAGGATGTAATATAATTCTTCTTCATTTTCTTCTAATAATTTCTGTATTTTTATATGTAAGAATTTAATTCACCTGGTATTCTTTTTCTGAATGTTGTGAAGTAGATATTTACTTTATTTTTTATATGGATTTGAAATATAGCCATTTATTTGTATACCATCTTTTGCAACTGGAAATGCCTAACTCTTATGGCTTAATAATAATCTGACTTTATACAAAGTAACTGATAATTAGACTTTTCATTGGTGGTAATGATGCCAGAAAACTATGAAATTATAACTTTAACATGTTGAGATAAATTATTGTCAACTTAGAATTTTATGACCCACCAGAGTGTCATTAAAGAGTGAAAGCAAAATTAAAACATCACCAGATATTAAGATATGTAAACCCATAGCCCCATCTAAAAAAAAAAAAAGACAAAACCAAAACCTGTTAAAAATGTTTTCAATGAGAAAAAAACTTGAAAAAAGTAGACAAGTTGTGGCTAATGGAATGGTGAGCACAAACGTTAGTAAAATTTGCTGGTTAGATTTATTTCACGTCCTCATTTTAAAAAAACTAATGAATTTTGTAATGGCAAAGAGATAAGTTTTAAAGAGTTAAAAATGTTTGCAAAAAATAAGACTTGAGGGAAAGTGTCTTTAAAGAACAGTGAAGATATTTCCTTGTCATGGCCAAAAAGAGACTAGAAGTACTGGATAATGTAGATTTTAGAAAGTCTGTAATACATTAAAAATAAACACTAAAAGATGAGAAACATAACTTAGATTGTAAAAATCAGCAATGAAAAAAGGCACAGAATGTTTGTCAATCCATGTGAAAGCAAGGAAGGAAAAGAAATAGGACAAACGGTATGAATGGTAAGCAGGAAACACAAAATGATAGGGAGGAAATAATTTTAAATATATTGGTAGCCATAATACATATTAACAAATTAAATATACCTTTTTAAGTCCAAAGACCAGCTATATGCTATGTATAAGTGATATACATAAGCAAATTCCAAAGAATGTTTAAAAATAAAATAATGTAAAGTAATATAATAGGCAAATAAAAAATTTTTAAAATGAAATTAGCAAAATTCATATAAAATTAGACAAAATGTTGGCATCTCCCACAATTAAAAAGAATAAAGGGAGTCATTATATATGATAAAGGTGAAAATACACCAAAAATATATTTTATTCAGAAGTTTATTTGCACTTAACAATCTAGCTCAAAAATGTACAGAGCAACCACAGACAAAATGATAGTAAGGCACAGGTATAAACTTTTGTATTATCTGTAAAAATATAATAAGGTCACAAGTAATTCGTAGACACTTTGAACAACAATACTAAAAATTTTGAGCTGATAGAAATCTGCTAATAGAAATCTGCTTCCAATAAGTAGTTTGCCAGTACTTTTAGAACATACACTAAAATTTACCAGGTACTAGTTTGCAAGTAAATTTTAAAGAGTTTAAATAATTAATATCAAACATACCATATTCTCTAATAATGCAATTAAAGATCAACATTGAAAAAGCTGACATTTTCTTCACATTAAGAGACTTTATAATGAAGTCCTGAATAAGTAATAGATTATTCAAAAAGTCATGATGGAAATAACAAAATGTTTACAACTGAGGAAATTGAAAATAATCAGTGTGTGCATCTAATCCTGTGTTATGCAGTTAAAATAGTACTTTTGACAGCCTCAAAAGCTTTTGTTAAAAATAGAAAAACAAATGAAAATAATATCCATACCCACCCAAAGAAGCAAGAAGAGTTACACCAAAATAAACGTAAAACTCTAATAAGGGAGGAAATAATAAAGGCAAAAACAATATTTAATAAAATATTAATTACTAGAGAGGATAAAAATAAATACAGTAGTCAAAATTCCAGGAAATTGGGGCTTCCCTGGTGGCGCTGTGGTTAAGAATCCGCCTGCCAATGCAGGGGACACGGGTTCGAGCCCTGGTCTGGGAAGATCCCGCATGCCACGGAGCAACTAAGCCCATGAGCCACGACTACTGAGCCTGCGCGTCTGGAGCCCATGCTCTGCAACAAGAGAGGCTGCGATAGTGAGAGGCCCGCGCACCACGATGAAGAGTGGCCCCCACTTGCCGCAACAAGAGAAAGCCCTCACACAGAAACGAAGACCCAACACAGCCAAAAATAAATTTAATTAATTAATTAATTTTTTTTAAAAAATGAGAAGCTCGGAAGCTTAAGAAAAAAAAAATTCCAGGAAATAAAAAACAGTACAAAAAATATGTAATCCAGATAATCAGCATGCCAACGTAAGATGTGAAAAACAAAAAAATGGAGTGAGCTTTGAAAACAATTAAATATGAGAGTCTTCAAGTACCTTAATGAATAATATTCTCGATAGCAAATCCACCCTCAAATGGCTGTTTCCAGTAATGACCCTAGTGAAATCTAAAAGCATTTTTATTCCATATTGAAACTTTTTGTTTCAGCAGAACTAGAAATGGCATATTTTATTAAACAGATGGATCCTAGAGCTAGAACAGCCCGGTTAGATGCCTTGTTCCACCAGGTACTAGCTCAGCAACCTAGGAAAATTTGCCCTAAGACTCATCTACAAAATACAAATAATAATGATAGTATCTAATCCATGTAGACAACACAAAGCATAGTTTTTAGTACAGAAATAAGCAACCAGTAAATTTGATAACTTCTCCCCTTCCTCCTCCTCCTTCTCCTCCTCATTTTAGAGTAGAAAATGGAAATATATGGTTGGGTTACAGGAATGAAAATTATACTGTTTCCTCCATGGCAACTTAGAAAAATTTCTCCGACTTTATGTTTATTGGTCAGACAGAAACTGACAGCCCTAGGAAGAATGGTCACAATTTATATAAGCGAGAAAGAGGAAGAGAGGGAGGAGAGAAAAAGATGTCAGGGCGTGGGGGGTGGGTGGGGAGGAGGGAGAGAAGGAGGAGGAGAGAGAGGGAAGGGAGAATATGCATGCATGTGTATTTTGGGGCCTGCGTGTATGATGTATATGTACACGCTTTGGAAATACTGTATTTTCAGTTAAAGAAGATGTGTCATGTCTATAGAGTCAGAAGGGTGAGCATTGCAGAACTTGGCACAATGCTTGACATATAGGAGACATTAAATTAATGTCTTTGGACTTGAGTTGCAGTGATAAGGAATATTCAAGCTGTTAATTTTGTTATCAAAGATGGAGTGTATAAAATAACTGACAAAAAGCAAACCTAAAAAACCTGACATAATTTCAGAGACTGACTAGTAAGTCAGATAGAACTGTGCGTACATCCTCAGACTGGTGAAATTTTCCTTTTCAGGAAAGCAAGCTAAAGAAATGAGCCAAGGCTCTTTTTAAGGCTTTGCAAAAACTTTATCTAGTGTTTTCTCCTATCCTTGCCCCTTTTCACATTTCTTTATATGCCTATACAGGGTTCCTCTTTTTGTAGGAGGAGAGAGAAAACTACCCTACAATTGATCAGAATGTTCATTTCAACCTTTGTAAGATTTGTTGTCTTTAATTAGTTGAAGATAGTGAGAGGGCCCTAATATGACATTAGTGGGAGGTATCTGTGTGACTGAGGGCAAGATTTGGCCACAAGATTTTTCTAACAAGTATTGCAATATTTTTTAAATGTCATATATTCTATATGTAGTGACTGGGTTTTAATTTAATGTTCTTTTAAAATTTAAGAATAAAGAGAGAATTAGTCAAAGGAGTAAGTCTTGGTTGTGTATGCAGGTGTTGGCAAGTGTTAAGCATGAAATCAGCCATGGTGTTAATGAAGAGTTCCCTGTCCTCTACCTGTCAGATATCCCTGTCTAAGGTAAGAGGCAGGACTTGGGACCATATAAAATAGTCTGTTTCTGTAAGAAGTGTTGGTTAATACAGAACTGAAAAGAGAATTGACAGTGAATTTTCTATTATCTTAATTTTCGAAAATTGCTACTGCCAAAATGTAATCAAAAAACAGTATTTTAAAGCAGAAAAGATTAAATGTTTATTAGTTTTGATCTATAAAGATGATTGCTATCAGAGGTTCTCAAACTTTACTTGACATCAGAATACTCTTGGGATAACTGTTGAAATGCAGATGCTTACACACCAGGTCCAGGATTCAGGCACTCGAACGGGGACTGGAAATCTGTATTTTAAGATATAGATTATTCTAGAAAAACTTAGGTGGTGTGTTAGTTTGCTAGGGATGTTGTAACAAAATAATACAGTCTGGGTGGCTTAAGCAACAGAAGTTTATTTTCTCACAGTCCTGGTGGCTGGAAGTCCCAGATCAAGGTGTCAGCAGGTTTGGTTTCTTCTGAGGTCTCTCTCCTTATCTTGCGGATGGTCGTCTCCTTGCTGTGTCCTCACATTGTCTTTCCTTCATGCATGTGCATATTTGGTGTTTTTTTGTGTATCCAAACTTTTTTTTCTTATAAGGACACCAGTTAAAATGGAATAAGGCCTACCCTAAGGGCCTCATTTTAACTTAATCTCCTCTTTAAAGGCCCTATCTCCAAATACAGGCACATTCTGAGGTATTGAGGGTTAGTGCTTCAACATACGAATCTGGGGACACAATTCAGTCCATAACAGTTGGTACATGTAAAAACACTCTAGAAACCATCTCTTAATAACATTCTGCTTTAACATCCGAGACAACCCAAGCAATACATGGGGAATTAGTTCCCTCCTAGACTGTTTTCTGAAAAGTCTCTGGCCACTGACTAAACTATTCTTGAAAACTTGCAAAAAAAAATACGAAGTGGGTTGTCCCACTACTGCTTAAAATGTAAATGTTTAGGTTCATATCTGAGGCATGGTAGTACTCTCCAGCCCTCCCCTAATCAAAGTCAATGAAACAAAAATCCCCTGATGCACCCTGGGAAGCCCAATGAAAAGAGGAGCCCTGACCTAGACTATTGATATGTAGGTGAAACCTTTTCATCTTTTTGTGCACAAATACCATGGGAAGGGGGAGACAAAACATGCCTTAGGCAGGAGTCGTATTTCTAGATTTTATGTAAAAAAATTTTTGGAAAATGCTTATATCATTGACACTGTTGCAGTAGCAACTTATTAGGACACTTGGAACCACACTTATGAATTTGACCACTACTTTCACTTGACAATTTGTCTATGAGCTGTCCTTTCATTATACGGTATAAGAATAGACTTTGCAACCATGTGATAGAAAATGCTTTCCCCATATGGTCAAGAGAAGGTGACAGTAAGTCCTTCTCATATCCTGTTAGTAGAGCTCTCCAGAACAGCATCACCAGCAGGGACCAAAAAAGACTGACCCACTAAAGGAACCTCTTAAGTGGGCAGCATGGAGGACTTCACAGGGCAAATATTTCTTGTCATGCGGAAGAGTGATGGAGATTTTTAATATCTGAAATTCTTGTAGTTCACTGTAAATTGTGATCTATGTGATAATAACCATTGCGTAGATAGGTTCACAATTGAACTCTAATTTGTTCAATAAAAAGATATAGGCACCAATAAGATATATATTAATTCACTATTCATTGAAGCATTTCCTCTGATATTGTATCAAGTTTCTATACTTTGCTCAACTGTTAAATACTTTTGTGAGCACCATAGTAGCGAAACGAAGAATGAAGTCATGTCAAAATAATTCAGGGCCCTGCATTGACATATATAGACTACCATGTGTAAAATAGCTAGCTAGTGGGAAGCAGCAGCATAACACAGGGAGATCAGCTCGGTGCTTTGTGACCACCTAGAGGGCTGGGATACGGAGGGTGGGAGGGAGGCTCAAGAGGGAGAGGATATATGTATACATGTAGCTGATTCACTTTGTTGTACAGAAGAAACTAACACAACATTGTAAAGCAATTATACTCCAATTAAAAAAAAATCACAAGCTATAATATACATCTTTAAGACATTCCATTTACAATAGTGTATCAGTTATGAAATGCATTTTGTTGCTTGTAACAGGGATTGAAAATAAAAGCTGTATAAACAAACAAAGGAAAAAATTCAGGGAAAAATACCTCTTTCCCATGTAATGACCAAAGAATTTAAGCAGAATTCATGTTTCCTCTCCCACACACTATAAAGATCACTATATATTTTTTCAAATTATAAAACAAATGTAGGTTTTGTATAGAAGACACATTTCAAAAAGCATCTACTAACAAGGATCATTGTTATCATTTTTGTATATATTTGTCTGTACTTATGGATGTGTTTTTCTTCTCAGTGTTTATTACAAGCTGGCTACAAAATTGCGTTCACGGCATAGTTGACTTTGCCTGTGTAAAGGCAAGTTTACACCTAATTCAACACCTCCATCAGGGAGCATTACTTAAAGGGAAAGGTCAACTTTATATATTTTATAAGCTCTTAAATGTCAGAAATTTGTCTTCTACATCTTGTGTTACATAGTTGATAATTGGGAATGACAATAATTGAAATGAGACAAGACTGTTTTATTCTACACCAGGAAAAGAAAATAAATAGAATTATTTGATTTGGCAATGACTAAATTGTTCTAAATAAGATCAATGGATTTCTAATCACCCTGTCCCTATTTCATGCAGCATGTGGGGTCTTAGCTCCCTGACCAGGGATTGAACCCGCACCCCCTACATTGGAAGCATTAGAGTCTTAACCACTGGACTGCCAGGGAAGTCCCTCTCTGCTTCTTTTTTAAAATTTCTGTCTCATTCCTCTGGTATTTATAAGACATGGGCTCAGTGCCCGGAATATAGTAGATGCTTAGTCATTAGTTATTTTCTCTAGCTAAAGAAGCAACATTGAAATATTTTATACGGTCCCTAAACTATGATAGGAATTTAGATTCAGATATACAGTGGTAGATCTGGGTGAAAATCTAGGAATTTTTTTTATCAGAATTGGAAAATAGGTTTCTCTCCAAAATTCCTCTATAATTGACTTATTGGGGCCCTGTTTGCTACTAACCTTGCATTTTCTAATCACTCCACATTCTCTAGCTAGGGGAGTTCATCAACCCCATTGTTTTAGAAGTCAGCAACCTCGTCTACTCCATTTTGCTTGTTCTTTGATATCTTAAAACTAATGTCTAAATATGACCTCTTGACTCCTGCCTCCATCACCAATTATGCACCTCCATATATGCTCCCCTCAGAGTCTTTATGTCAGGTAAATTTATCTTATCACAATTTACCCTGTTGCTTTAAAGTAGAAATCTGAGAGTCACCCTTAATACCTTCCTCTCTCCTACACCCTCATATCCAAACTATCAGAAAGTCCTTTTTACATCACTCAGACAGCCTTTAGGTTTTTTTCAGAGGAAATTGTTCCATATGTAGCTGTAGACTCAGTGTGTCTGGAGAAGGAGGTAAGCTCAGAATCTTTCAACATTGCCATCTTGAACTGGATCAGAAAGCCCTTTTTTGTTTATTTGTTTGTTTTTATGAAATATTTTATGTTTTAGAACAGGTTTAGGTTCACAGCAAAATTGAGAAGAAGAAACAGAAATTTCTACCCTCACAATTGTAGAGACTCCCTCATGTCAAATCTCCCATTAGAGTGGTAAAATTGTTATAACTGGTGAACCTACATGGACACATCACAATCACCCAAAGGTTATAGTTTACATTATAATTCACTCTTGGTGTTGTACATTCTATGGGTTTGGACAAGCGTATAATGACATATATCCACCATTATAGTATCATACAGAGTGGTTTCACTGCCCTAAATATCCTCTCTGCTCGGCAGATTTTATCCCTCCCTAACTCCTAACTCCGGGCAACCACTGATTGTTTTACTGTCTCCATAGTTGTACCTTTTCCAAAATGTCATATATTTGGAATCATACAGTATGTAATTTTTTCAGATTGGCTTTTTTTTTCACTTAGTAATATGCATTTAAGATTTTTTCATGTCTTTTATTAGCTTCATAGCTCATTTCTTTTGAGCACTGAATAATATTCCATCGTCTGGCTATATCACAGTTCATTTACCCATTCACTTACTGAAAGACATCTTGGTTGCTTCCAAGTTTTGGTAATGATGAATAAAGCTGCTATAAATATCCCTGTGCAGGTTTTCTGGTAGACATAAATTTTCAACTCCTTTGAGTAAATACCAACCACTGCAAGTGCTGAATCGTTTGAAAGAGTATGTTTACTTTTGTAAGAAACCGCCAAACTGTCTTCCAAAGTGGCTGTACCATTTTGTATTCCCTGCAGCAATGAATGAGTGTTCCTGTTGCTTCACATCCTTGCCAGCATTTGGTGTTGTCAGTGTTCCAGATTTTGACCATTCTAATAGGTGTGCAGTGGTACCTCATGTTGTTTTTTAAAATTTGCATTTCCCCGATGGCATATGATGTGGAGTATCTTTTCATATGCTTATTTGCCATCTGTATATCTTCTTTGGTAGGATGTCTGTTAATGCCTTTGGCCCACTTTTTTATTTGAGTAATTTGTTTTCTTGTTGAGTTTAAGAGTTTTTAAATATATTTTAGATAACAGTTCTTTGTCAGATGTGTCTTTTGCAGATGTTTTCTCCCAGTCTGTCTTCTCATTTTCTTGACATTGTCTTTCACAGAGCAGAAGTTCTTAATTTTAATGAAGCCCAATGTTTGAGTTTTTCCTTTCATGGGTCATGCCACTGGTATTGTATTTAAAAAGTCATCACTGTACCCAATTAATTCAGATTTTCCCTAAGTTATCTTCAAGAATTTTTGTAGCTATGCATTTACATTTAGATCTGTGATCCATTTTGGGTCAATTTTTGTGAAGAGTGTAAAGTTTGAGTCTAGATTCAGTTCTTTATATGTGGATGTCTGGTTCACTACCATTTGTTGAAAAGATCATCTTTTCTCCATTGTATTGCCTTTGTTCCTTTGTCAAAGATCAGTTGACTACATTTATGTAAGTCTATTTCTGGGCTCTCTATTCTATTCTATTAATCTATGCGTCTATTCTTTCACCAATACCACACTGTCTTTATTACTATACCTTTATAGTATGTCTTGAAGTCAGGTAGTATCAGTCCTCCAACTTTGTTCTTCTCCTTCAGTGCTGTGTTGGCTATTCTGGATCTTTTTCCTCTCTATATAAACTTTAGAATCATTTATTGATACCCACAAAATAATGTGCAGGGATGGGAATTTTTATTGGAATTGCATTGAATCTGTAGATCAAGTTGGGAAGAACTGACATCTTGACAATATTGACTCTCTTATCCATGAACATGGAATATGTCTCCATTTATTTAGTCCTTTGATTTTGTTCATCAGATTTGTAGTTTTCCTCATACAGATTTAAAAATATTTTGTTAGACTTGTAATTAATTATTTTACTTTTGAAGGGTGCTTATGTAAGTGGTACTGTATGTTTAATGTCAAGTTCCACTTATTAATTTCTGGTATATAAGAAAGCGATTGACTTTTGCATACTAACCTTGTATCCTGAAACCTTGCTATAATTGCTTATTAATTCTGTGAGTTTTTTTGTTGATTCTGTTAGATTTTATACCTAGACAATTACGTCATTCCCTGATTGATATAATTTCTTATAATTTGGGGAGTATTTTTTGTGGATTCTTTCAGATTTTCTATGTAGATGATCATGTCATCTGCAAACAAAGACAATTTTTTTTCCTCCCCAATCTATATACTTTTACTCTCCTTTCCTTGTATTACTGCATTAGCTGAAACTTCTAGTACATTGCTGAAAAGAGTGGTGAGAGGAGACATTCTTGCCTTCATCCTGGTCCTAGTGGAAAGCTTTGAGTTTCTCACCATTAAGTATGATGTCGGCAGTAGGTTTTTTGGTAGATATTCTTTATCAAGTTGAGGAACTTCCTCTCTATTCCTAGTTTCCCGAGAGTTTTTATCATGAATGGGTGTTGGATGTTGTCAAATGCTTTTTTTGGTATCTATTGATATGATCATGTGATTTTTCTTCTTTAGCCTGTTAATGTGTTGTATTATACTAATTGATTTTTGAATGCTGAGCCAGACTTGCGTGTCAGCATGTTAGCATGGTGTATTTTCTCCACCCATTTTCTTTTAATCAGTATGTGTTTTTATAGTTAAAATGTGTTTCTTGTAGACAACATATACTTGGGTCTCATTTTTTGATCATTGCTGACAATCTCTTTTTTTCTTCCTGAATTTTATTTTATTTATTTTTTTATACAGCAGGTTCTTATTAGTCATCAATTTTATACACTTCAGTGTATACATGTCAATCCCAATCACCCAATTCATTACACCCCCACCCCCACCCCCCTGCCGCTTTCCCCCCTTGATGTCCATACGTTTGTTCTCTACATCTGTGTCTCAATTTCTGCCCTGCAAACCAGTTCATCTGTACCATTTTTCTAGATTCCACATATATGCGTTAATATACAATATTTGTTTTTCTCTTTCTGACTTACTTCACTCTGTATGACAGTCCCTAGATCCATCCACGTCTCAACAAATGACCCAATTTCGTTCCTTTTTATGGCTGAATAATACTCCATTGTATATATGTACCACATCTTCTTTATCCATTCTTCTGTCGATGGGCATTTAGGTTGCTTCCATGACCTGGCTGTTGTAAATAGTGCTGAAATGAAGATTGGGGTGCATGTGTCGTTTTGAATTATGGTTTTTCTCTGGGTATATGCCCAGTAGTGGGATTGCTGAATCACATGGTAATTCTATTTTTACTTTTTTAAGGAACCTCCATACCGTTCTCCATAGTGGCTGTATCAATTTACATTCCCACCAACAGTGCAAGAGGGTTCCGTTTTCTCCACAGCCTCTCCAGCGTTTATTGTTTGTAGATTTTCTGATGAAGCCCATTCTAACTGGTGTGAGGTGACACCTCATTGTAGTTTTGATTTGCATTTCTCTAATAATTAGTGATGTTGAGCAGCTTTTCATGTGCTTCTTGGCCATCTGTATGTCTTCTTTGGAGTAATGTCTATTTAGGTCTTCTGCCCATTTTTGGATGGGGTTGTTTGTTTTTTTAATATTGAGCTGCATGAACAGTTTATATATTTTGGAGATTAATCCTTTGTCCATTGATTCGTTTGCAAATATTTTCTCCCATTCTGAGGGTTGTCTTTTCGCCTTGTTTATGGTTTCCTTTGTTGTGCAAAAGCTTTGAAGTTTCATTAGGTCCCATTTGTTTATTTTTGTTTTTATTTCCATTACTCTAGGAGGTGGATCAAAAAAGATCTTGCTGTGATTTATGTCAAAGAGTGTTCTTCCTATGTTTTCCTCTAAGAGTTTTATAGTGTCTGGTCTTACATTTAGGTCTCTAATCCATTTTGAGTTTATTTTTGTGTATGGTGTTAGGGAGTGTTCTAATTTCATTCTTTTACATGTAGCTGTCCAGTTTTCCCAGCACCACTTATTGAAGAGACTGTCTTTTCTCCATTATATATCCTTGCCTCCTTTGTCATAGATTAGTTGACCATAGGTGCGTGAGTTTCTCTCTGGGCTTTCTATCTTGTTCCATTGATCTATGTTTCTGTTTTTGTGCCAGTAACATATTGTCTTGATTGCTGGAGCTTTGTATTATAGTCTGAAGTCAGGGAGTCTGATTCCTCCAGCTCCGTTTTTTTCCCTCAAGACTGCTTTGGGTATTCAGGGTCTTTTGTGTCTCCATACAAATTTTAAGATTTTTTGTTCTAGTTCCATAAAAAAATGCCATTGGTAATTTGATAGGGGTTTCATTGAATCTGTAGATGGCTTTGGGTAGTATAGTCATTTTCACCATATTGATTCTTCCAATCCAAGAACATGGTATATCTCTCCCTCTGTTGGTATCATCTTTAATTTCTTTCTTTAGTGTCTTATAATTTTCTGCATACAGGTCTTTTGTCTCCGTAGGTAGGTTTATTCCTAGGTATTTTATTCTTTTTGTTGCAATGGTAAATGAGCGTGTTTCCTTAATTTCTCTTTCAGATTTTTCATCATCAGTGTATAGGAATGCAAGAGATTTCTGTGCATTAATTTTGTATCCTGCAACTTTACCAAATTCATGGCTTAGCTTTAGTAGTTTTCTGGTGACATCTTTAGGATTCTCTATGTATAGTATCATGCCATCTGCAAACAGTGACAGTTTTACTTCTTCTTTTCCAGTTTGTATTCCTTTTATTTCTTTTTCTGCTCTGATTGCCGTGGCTAGGAGTTCCAAAACTATGTTGAATAATAGTGGTGAGAGTGGACATCCTTGTTTTGTTCTTGATCTTAGAGGACATGCTTTCAGTTTTTCACCATTGGGAATGATGTTTGCTGTGGGTTTGTCGTATATGGCCTTTATTATGTTGAGTTAGTTTCCCTCTGTGCCCACTTTCTGGAGAGTTTTTAACATAAATGGCTGTTGAATTTTGTCAAAGCTTTTTCTGCATCTATTGAGATGATCATATGGTTTTTATTCTTCAATTTGTTAATATGGTGTATCACATTGATTGATTTGTGTATATTGAAGAATCCTTGCATCCCTGGGGTAAATCCCACTTATCATGGTGTATGATCCTTTAATGTGCTGTCGGATTCTGTTTGCTAGTATTTTGTTGAGGATTTTTGCCTCTATGTTCATCAGTGATATTGTCCTGTATTTTTCTTTCTTTGTGACATCTTTGTCTGGTTTTGGTATCAGGGTGATGGTGGCCTCATAGAATGAGCTTGGGAGTGTTCCTTCCTCCGCAATTTTTTGGAAGAGTTTGAGAAGGATGGGTGTTTGCGCTTCTCTAAATGTTTGATAGAATTCACCTGTGAAGCCATCTGGTCCTGGACTTTTGTTTGTTGGAAGATTTTTAATCACAGTTTCAATTTCATTACTTGTGATTGGTCTGTTCATATTTTCTATATCTTCCTGGTTCAGTCTTGGAAGTTTATACCTTTCTAAAAATTTGTCCATTTCTTCCAGGTTGTGCAATTTATTGGCATAGAGTTGCTTGTAGTAGTCCCTTAGGATGCTTTGTATTTCTGTGCTGTCTGTTGTAACTTCTCCTTGTTCCTTTCTAATTGTATTGATTTGAGTCCTCTCCCTCTTTTTCTTGATGACTCTGGCTAATGGCTTATCAATTTTGTTTATCTTCTCAAAGAACCAGCTTTTAGTTTTATTGATCTTTGCCACTGTTTCCTTCATTTCTTTTTCATTTATTTCTGCTCTGATCTTTATTTCTTTCTTTCTTTCTGCTAACTTTGGGTTTTGTTTCTTCTTCTTTCTCTAGTTCCTTTAGGTGTAAGTTTACATTGTTTATTTGAGATTTTTCTTGTTTCTTGAGGTAGGCTTGTATAGCTATAAACTTCCCTCTTAGAACTGCTTTTGCTGCATCCCATAGGTTTTGGATCGTCGTGTTTTCATTGTCATTTGTCTCTAGGTTTTTTTTGATTTCCTCTTTGATTTCTTCAGTGATCTCTTGGTTATTTAATAACGTATTGTTTAGCCTCCATGTGTTTGTGTTTTTTACGTTTTGTTCCCTGTAATTCATTTCTAATCTCATAGCGTTGTGGTCAGAAATGATGCTTGATATGATTTCAGTTTTCTTAAATTTACTGAGGCTTGATTTGTGACCCAAGATGTGATCTATCCTGGAGAATGTTCCGTGCACACTTGAGAAGAAAGTGTAATCTACAGTTTTTGGATGGAATGTCCTATAAATATCAATTAAATCTATCTGGTCTATTGTGTCATTTAAAGCTTCTGTTTCCTTATTTATTTTCTCTTTGGATGATCTGTCCATTGGTGTAAGTGAGGTGTTAAAGTCCCCCACTATTATTGTGTTACTGTCGATTTCCTCTTTTATAGCTGTTAGCAGTTGCCTTATGTATTGAGGTGCTCCTATGTTGGGTGCATATATATTTATAATTGTTATATCTTCTTCTTGGATTGACCCCTTTATCATTATGTAGTGTCCTTCCTTGTCTCTTGTAACATTCTTTATTTGTTGACAATCTCTTTTAATTAGTGTATTTAAATCATCGATGTTCAAAGTGTTTATATAGTTAGTTTCATATCTACCATATTCATTACTGTTTTCTGTTTATTGCCCTTGTCTTTGTTCTTCTTTTTGTCTTCAACTCTTTTTCCTGCCTTTTATTATTTCAGTTGAGCATTTTATATGATTCTATTATCTCCTCTTTCTTAGCATACAAATTGTATGTTTTTAAAAACTTTTCTTAGTGGTTTCGCTAGAGTTTGCAACATATATTTATTAGTAATCCAAGTTCAGTCTCAAATAGCACTGTACAACTTCATGGGTGTTATATATTTTATAATGACAAAGTAATTTTAGCTCCTCCCTCCCATGTCATTTATTTTACTTATATATAAGCATACATAAGTGTGTATATTATACTTCACAAGTACAGAATTCTAGGTTGGTAGGAGGTTTCTCACAACACTTTAAATATTTTACTCTATTCTTTTTGCTGCTCAGTGGTTTCTGAGGAGAAGTTGGATGTATTTCTTGCCTTTGTTCCTCTATAAATATGGTATTTTTTCCTTCTGGCTTTTTTTCAGGATTTTTCTTTATCATTGATTTTTGGTAGTTTGAAAATGATATGCCTAAGTGTAGTTTTTATTAATTATTATTATTGCCATTTACGCTGTTCGATGTTCTCTGAGTTTCCTGGATCTGTGATGTCTGAAATTAATCTGGGGAATTTATCAGTCATTATTGTCTTAAATATTTCTTCTGTTTTTTTCTATCTTTCTTCTTCTCCTGGTGTTCCCATTATGTTACACTTTTTGTAGTTGTCTCACAGCCCTTGGATATTTTATTCTTTTTTTTTTAGTCTTTGTTCCCTTTGCTTCTCAGTTTTCAACACTTCTATTTGTATATCCTCAAGCTCAGAGATTGATTCTTCCCTCATCCATGTCCAGTGTACTAGGAAGCTCATCAAAGGCATTCTTTATTTCTGTTTCAGTGTTTTTGATCTCTAGCATTTCTTTCTGCTGCTCACTTAATATTTGCATCTCTCTGCTTACATTGTCCTTCTGTTCTTACATGCCATCCATCCACTTTATCCATTAGAGCCCTTAGCATATTACTCATCATTGTTTTATTCCCAATCTGATAATTCCAACATCCCTGCCATGTCTGGTTCTGATACTTGCTCCTCTTCTCTTCACGTTGTATTTTTTGCCTTTTGGTATGCCTTGTAATTTTTCTTGATAGCTGGACATGGTGTACCTGGTAAAAAGAAATGTTTTAAATCGTCCTTTAGTGATGTGGTAGTAAAGTGTTGGGGGAAGGGAAGACATTCTTTATTCCTTTGATTAGGTCTCAGTCTTTTAGTGAGCCTATGCCTTTGAACTGTGAACTTCATAAGTGTTTCCCAGGTTTTTTCTCCTTTTGTAGGTGGAACAAAATGGTTAGAGTGGGTTGGAGTTGGGTACTTTCCTTCTCCCAGGTCAGTTAGGTCTGATGATGCCCCAGGAGTTTAGGTTCTGGTTAAATAATTTCTCCTGAGGGCAAGCATTGTTAAGAACAGAATGCTATGTCATATTTTAAAATGTTTTTTCCCCCTTCCTATGCCAGAAACATGAGGGGAATTTTCACTGATATTTACTGTGGGAACTTAAAGTCTACTTCACAAAGGTAAATCTCACACTAGCGTGAGGGGTCTTCCAATGACTGGATCTCCCTGGAGATTTTAAGTCTCAGAGTTGTCCACAGTGAGCCTCTGGCAGTTCATCAATTACAGTTCAGGTTTTTTCTATGCCCACCCTGGTTTCTGTGGAGGTTTCCACTCATAAGTCTGCTCCAGTAAGCTGTGACTCCCTATGTTTTCCAGTCTGTCTCCTGAGTCTTAGGGGCAGCCATTTTTCCTGTGTCTTACCCTCTCTTACAGATCCAAAAAGAGTTGATGATTTTTCAGTCTGTTCAACTTTTTACTTGTTGTTCGAATGGAATGATGACTTCAAAGCTTCTAACATGCAGAATTAGAAACTGGGCCTTGATAATCTTTTTAAAAGGTAGTTACCAGTCTTGTTTTTATGTCCCAAAATATATCCTGAATCAGTTCACTTATTTTCATTCTCTACTGTCATGAATTTGGATCAAGCCATCATCTACTTCCTGGAGTAGTACTGTGGCTTCCTAATTGATGCCTCCACTTCTGTTGGCCTCACTTTAATCAGTTTTTCACACTGTGGTAAGAATAATCTAGCATGAAGAGATCATTTCACTTCACTACTTAAAGCCCTTCGATGGCTCTCTTAGGCACTTAGAGGAACACTGCTTAACATGCATAGCCTAATATACCTGCTCACACTGCTGCCAGCTGCTCTAAACTCATTAAGAGCTACTTCTGCCCTTGCTCCAGTCACAAATTAGGGAAATAATTGAGTCCAGCTCTTTCCCATCTCCGAGCCTTCTTACACACTGTTCCTTCATACCCTAAATCTTACTAATTCTTTGGGTCTCAGTTTTATTGTTCCTCCCTCAGAGAAGCCTTCCCTGACACACCAATCTAAAGTATCTCCTGTTATTCTTCCTTATTGCACTCTATTCTTTCCATCTATAGCACTTGTCACCATTTTTATTTCGGCTGCGCCATGCGGCTTGCGGGATCTTAGTTCCCTGACCAGGGATCGAACCTGTGCCCCCTGCAGTGGAAGCACGGAGTCTTAACCACTGGACCACCAGGGAAGTCCCCTTGTCACCATTTTAAATTAACACATTTATGTGTGCATTTTAAAGTTTGTCTATGTTCTTTTGTTAAACTAACCATGAATTTAGAGATTATATCTTGTTTATGTTTAAAAAATGGAAACTGTTGACTTCTGGCTTCAGCTCCAACATGTATAAAGAGCTTGGAAGTCCTCACTCTTGTCCTACAAAAGGAAAAGCTGAACAAACTGAAAATCAGTGATATTCTTTGATCCATTGGAGAACTGTTTGCAGGGAAAATCGCCACCTCAGAGTCTGGAGAGACAGGTGAATCAGAGAGTCACAGCTGAGATCAGTTTGCTTGAAGGAGAACATGTTTGGGTCACAACTGTTAAGAACACTTCAGTGGCATGAATAAATGATAAATTGCTTGAGGATGAGTACAGACTAGCATGAGAGTGGGAAACTTCCTCGGGGCTGCAGTCTTATGGGGGGCCCACACTTTCATGGCTTTTGCCTCCAAAACCCCCACCAGATTCTGAAGATAAATATTCGAAAAATATCTCCTCATGCCTGAGGTAGGAGCAAGGGAGTTGTAATCATTATGAAACACAACCTGAGGTTTCCTCATAACAAATGCCTACTCTAAAGGGAAAATGACTTTACAAGAAGCTTATTCCAGGTAAGGAAGGACATTTCTCCAGTTCCCTCCCTCATCTGTTTGGGGGGAAAAAGGATGTTCCTCTGGAGAACGTGGAGATCACAGTAAGAGGCCCATTAAAATACAGAGATTTAATCATAAGATATAGGACACTTTACTTCCCGCATATCTTATCACATCACCAACAGGACTCTAGTATAATAGCAGTGGATTATAGCTGAAAGAACTGGGTAGTGGAAGAGTAATCATTGTGCAATACATCATGAGCGTCTTCCATAACAAAGGCCTAATCTCCAAGGAAAAAGACTTTACCAGAGTATTATCACAGATGAGGAAAAAGTGTTTCTCACACTTTATTCCATTCCTACCATCTTTTCTTGGAATAAAATAAGCAAACATATTCAATAGATGCTAAGACTCAAAGGAAATGAATAGGGAATGATACAGTCAGGGAAAAGAAGTACTGGGGAATCACTTGTGAGGGTCACAGCTCAAGGCACGGTTTCACTAAAAGACAGATTTCTTCATAATGTTATAGAATACTCCCCATTTCTCCATACCTTACCACCATGCTAACAAATCTCTAGTGTGATAAAAGTGCATTATAGTTAAAAAGCTGTAAAACACAGACTTTCTCTGAAGAGGGGAAAGCTCAAAATCAAGAGAGGAGACAAAAAGCAAAGATAATAGAGGAATTTAAAGCCTCTGGCACCTATAACTACAGAAATAATTAAATACATTGTAACAAAAAATTTTAAATAACTATGATTACCATGTTAAGGTCTCTCATGGAAAACATAGACAACATATAAAAACAGGTAAGTAATGAATTTAAAAATTAAATCAATACTTAATTATATTTTTCCAAAATAGAAAGCAACAGAACCAGATCATTTTCAATGGAGTTTCTAGCAGGTAGTTAAGGAAGAAATTATATCAGTTTTTAAAATCTCTTCTACAAAAATAGAAGCAGAGGAAATGCATTCTAACTTTTATTCTCTTAGGCTAGCATTATTCTAATATCAAGACTAGAGAAGCTATTACAAGAAAACAAAAGTACAGAACGATATGTCTTATAAATACAGATACAAAAATTTTCATCAAAATATGAGTAAATTAAATCAACATTATATAATGACAATTGTATACAATGACCAAGTGAATTTATTCCAGATATACAAGTCTAGTTCAACATTGGAAAATCAGTCTGTGTAATCTACAACATCAGTAAGCTAAGGAAGAAAAATCATGTGGTCTCATCAATTGATGAAGAGAAAGCATTTGACAAAATTCTTCACCCATTCATGATAAAAAAAATTCTCAGCATACTGGGAAGTGAAAGGAACTTCCTCAACTCCATAAAAATTATCTATGAAAAGTCCACTGCAAACATCGTACTTAATGGTGACAAACAATATGCTTTCTCCCTAAGATCAGAAACAAGGCAAGGATGTTTTCTCTCACTATTTAACATCTACTACTACTTAACATCTACTACTAGTGCAATAAGACAAGAAAAGGAGGTAAAATGTATACAGATTTCTAAGGAAGAAATAAAACTGTCCTTTTTTGCAGATGATATGATTGTCTACATAGAAAATTAAAAAATAATTTACACAAACAAAATGTCCTGGAGAGAATATGCCAGTATATCAGGGTCATGTGGTTCACGGTTACTCTATAAAAGTCAATTACTTTCAAATATTCCAGAAATGAACTATTAGGATTTAAAATTTTAAAAATATTATTATCAATAGCACCCCCAACTTAATTCTTAGATATAAGTTTAACAACATATGTACAGAATCAATATATCAAACCATAAAACTCTAAAGAGAAAAATCACCAAAGAACTACAAAAATTAAAAAAAGTCTGTGCTTATGTATCAAGACTCAGTATTGTTAAGATATAATTCTTCCCAATGTGATCTATAGATCCACTGATTCCAATCAAAATTCCAGCAAGCTATATTTTAGATATTGACAGGCTGATTCTAAAATTTATGTGGAAATATCTAGAATAGCCAACATAATACTAAACAATATGAAGTAAAACAAAATTGGAGGATTCACACTACCAAAATTCAGGACTTACTGTAAAGTTACAGTAGAACAGCATGGTATTAGCAGAAGAATAAACACATAGATCAGTGGGACAGAATAGTGAGCGCAGAAGACCTATACAGTTATACTCAACTGATTTTTGAAAAGAAGCAAAGCAATTCAATGGAAAAAGGATAGTCTTCTTGAACAAATAGTTCTGGAAGAGTTGATGCCTATATACAAATAAGATTAACCTAGATGTGTACTTTAGACCTTTTACATAACTCATCTCAATATGTATAAGAAGATTAAATGCAAAATACAAAACTATAAAACAACTTCAAAAACGTTAATAGAAAATGTATATGACCTTGATTTTTTAAATAAACACCAAAAGCATGATCCATGAAAAAAAAACTTGATGAGTGTACTTTTCTTAAAATTTAAAAATTCTGCTCTGCAAAATATATCGTTAAGGGAATGAAAAGAAAAGCCTCAGTCTGGTAAAAAGTATTTGCAAACACACATATGAGAAAGGAATATTATCCAATACATACAAGAACTTTTAAAACTCAGCAATAAGAAAACAAACAACCCAATTTTAAAAATGGCCAAAGATCTAAACAGAAATCTCACTAAAGGGAATTCCCTGGCAGTCCTGTGGTTAGGACTCAGTGCCATGGACCCAGGGATCAATCCCTGATCAGGAAACTAAGATCCTGCAAACCATGCAGCACAGCCCCCCCCGCAAAAAAACTCACTAAAGAAGATATGATGTGTCAGTGTAGGCTCATCAACTGTAACAAATGTTCTACTCTGGTGGGGGATGCTGATAATGGGACAGGCTATGCATGTGTGGGGCAGGGAGTGTATGGGTAATCCCTGTATATTCTGCTCAATTTTACTATGAACCTAAAATTGCTCTAAAAAATAAGGTCTATTAAAAAAATAAAGTAAAATAAACTGAAATATACCTGAATAATTTTCCTTTCTTTAGCTATATAGACAGGTACTCAGAACAAATGCAGAAGGGGAGAAATTCTTCATGAAAAATTGCCAAAAAAAAAAGAGGAAGGAGAATAAGATATATAGATGGAAAATAATTATATGAAAGATGCTTAACATCATTTGTCATTAGGAATTTGAAAATTAAAATAATAACATACTATTAAACACCTATTAGAAGAGCCAAAGTCTAAAAATTTTATTTAAAATCCTTTACAGGTGAGCCAAACAACAGTAATTCTCATTCATTGTGGATGAGAATGCAAAATAGTACAGCCACTTGGGAACACATTTTGGCAGTATTTTACAGAGCTAAACATAGTTTTACCATATAATTCAGAAATTGTGCTCCTAGGAGTCCACCAACTGATTTGAAAATTTATGTCCACATGAAAACCTGAATACCAATGTTTATAGTAGCTTTTTTCATAAAGACCAAAAAATTGGAAGCACTGAGAGGCCCTTCAATAGGTGAGTGGATAAACATACTCTATTACATACATCCATGCAATGAAATATTATTCAGTGATAAAAAGAAATAGGTTATCAAGCCACAAAAAGCCACAGATTAATTTTAACTGCATAATTCTAAGTGATAGAAAACAGTCTTAAAAAGTTACATGTTATATAATTCCAATTATATGACATTCTGCAAAAGACAAAACTATGGAGATGGCTAAAAGATCAGTAGTTGCCAGGTTCAGGGGGCACAGGGCTTGAAATTGTGAAGCATTGAGAATTATTTAAGATGGTGAAACTGCTTTGTATGGAATGATAATGGCAGATATATGGTACTACACATTTGTCAAATCCCATCGAAATTTACAGCACATGAGTGAACCTTAGTGTATGCAAATTAAAAAAATTATTTAGGAGGTCTGGAGATCCCAGGATGGAATGCAGAAAGTGACAAAGCAATTCAACTGTTTTACAAATGCATGAAACCAATCCCACTGAAGTGTGTGTGGGGGAAAAGGTACTAACTTAAGTAACTTTGGAAATAGATGGAGTCAAAGACTAAAGGCAAAAGCAACTGTACATAAGCACAGTACTCCAGTTGATAAGGCTATTGCTTGTGGGGGTAAAGTCAACAATCCTGAAACCACTATAAATATAAACTGGAATTGAATAATTAAGTAAATGAATGGCAGATGGTGGCAGCTAGTTTTCTCATCGTTTTAATGGGAGATTACAGATAATCAGTGAGAGAAGGCTAGAATGATCCATGTGGTAATGGATTAGAGTTAGAGACAACAGTATGAATTCATGTTTAATTTAATATAGATACAGATAGTTACACATAGAAATGTTTATAGATATTTGTATATACAAGACATAGTAGACACATTTATTCTCTTGCTCTGTTAACTGAGAAGGACCAGGAACAATGACACCTCAGTATCAATGAGTGCACCTACCACCCAGATCTTGGTTTCTAATACAAATCTCCAGTATAAGGACCCTGGGATTTAAAAGAAATGGCTGATTCTAGGACTGGTCCAGAATATATGAAGAATGAGACTTGAGGAGATTATAGTGAAACAAAAAGTAAAGAAATTCTCTAAAACAACAGAAACACCAAAGTAACCACAATGATGGGTATATGTCCAAGGGATACAGGAACCAGCTGAAAGAGCACCCAAGAGGTAAATCTGATCCACTCTCAGCAAAAAAAATAAAGTAGTAATGGATTATAACTCACAGTATAAAATAAATATCCACAGTATAACATAAATATCCACAATATAAAATAAATATCCACAAGTCCATATTGATATAAATAAATGATTGAATAAATAAATAAATGGGGAATAGCCAAATCTCCTATGCAGAAGAATTCCAAATAATTTATGTAGTTACTCTGTCCTCAAGGAAGTAGAGCATAACTTCCTACTTTTTAAAGGTAGGTTGTACATAGTGACTTCATAGAATATGAAAGGGGAAAAGAAGAATAATTTTACAGTGGAGAAACCTGACAAACACTGCCTCAGCCGCGTAATCAAGATTAATATCAACAGCAATAAATCATGCTGATAGTGTGTACTCTTGATATGATGTTATGAAAACGGCACTTTACCTCTGTGGTCTTTCTTCCTGAAACACAAAACTCCAGTGTAATCATGAGGAGACGATCAGACAAATCCTAATTTAGGGATGTTCTGCAAAATACCTGACCAGTACTTTTCAAAATGTCAAGGTCATCATAAACAAGGAGTCTGAGAAACTCTCACAGCTAGGAGGAACCTAAGAAGACATGACTTCTAAATGTAACATAGTATCCAAGATGAGTTCCTGGAACAGAAAAGGACATTAGGCAAAATAAAAGGATTTCTGAATAAATTATAGACTTTAGTTAATAATAATATATCAATATTTGCTCACTAATTGTAATCAGTGTTGTCATACCAATGTACTATGTTAATAATAAGGGAAATATGGATTTGCATTGTATGGGAACTCTGTGTACTGTCTGAAATTTGTAACTCTTAAAACTGTTCTAAAATTACAAATTTTTATATATATATATATATATATATAAATACAAAGACTTGCACTAGTAAATATTTGTGAGTTAATGGTTAGTGGCTGCCCAGATGACTGAGCTACAAATATTCTGAGGCTCAATGGAAGATCAGCAAACTGTCTCTACAGATTAAAACTGTGTTAATATTTTGGTGAGGTGTGAGGTATCAGGAGGCAGCATTATATCGGGAGTGCCATGAATTCACATGATAATAAAATTCCCTCGATTCATACATGAAGTAGTTAAGGCACATAGGGGCTGTAGGTATATGGCATAGCAAAGCTAAGAGAATCCCCAACATTGGTCAGATATAGTACAGTTGAAAATTTTGATCTGGGTTGGACTCCTACTCCAACACCTACTGGATGAGTGACCTTGAGTAAGTGCCCTACAAGTGATGGTCATTATAATACGTTGATAGTGTACTGGGTACTGAGTTCTGCACACCCTTCTGAACACTTTATTATGTATTGACTCATTTTATGCATAAACACACACTTGTGCATGTACACACACACACACACACACAAAATTTATGAGGCCAGCCCTATTATTTTCCCTATTTTACGAAGAGGTCAAATAACTCGCTCTAGATCACCAAGTGGGCAAATGTCAGAGCCAGTACTCACATTTTAGCAATCTGGGTCCAGTGTCTATGACCTTAAGCCATAAGAACAGAACTGTTTTGCAAGTCTGTATAAAATATAGCCTTTTGAGTTATTGGGATATTGAGTGAGCTAATGAATATAAGGTATTTGGTACAATGGCAATTAATAAATATTTTTTGCTCTTATCCTAAAGGAAGACAAAATAGCATTCTCATCAGTCTTTAACTGTTTGGCTAGAGTTGAAACCCTTGCCTCGTTTTTTCCAACAGCTTTGCTGAGATACAATTAACATATAACATTGTGTATGTTAAAGGGGTACAAATGTGTTATGATTTGTACATTTGTTAAAGGTTTACAAATGATTATCACCATAGTGTTAGCTCACATAGCCATCATGTCACAATAATTATCATTTCTTTTTCTGTGGTGAGAACATTTAAGATTTAATCTCTTAGCAACTTGCAAGTATATAGTACAGTATTGTTATCTGTTATCATAATGCTTTGCATTAGATCTCCAGAACTTGTTCATCTTCTAACTGGAAGTTTATACTCTGTGACCAACATCTCTTTGTTTCATCCCCAGCCCCTTGTAACCATCGTTCTACTCTGTTTCTATGAGTTTGACGGTCTGTAGATTACACATATAAGTGAAATAACATACAGTATTTGTCTTTCTGTGTCTGATTTATTTCACTTTAGCATAATGACCTCAAAGTCCACTACCTCATACCTGTTAGAATGGCTGTCATGAAAAAAATCAAGAGATAAATGTTGGTGAGAATGTGAAGAAGGAGAACCCTTGTACACTCTTGGTGGGAATTTAAATTGGTGCAGCCACTATGGAAAACAGTATGGAGGTTCCTCAAAAAGTTAAAAATAGAACTACCATATGATCCAGCAATCCCACTTCTGGGTATATATCCAAAGGAAACGAAAATAGGATATTGAAGAGGTATATGCACCCCCATGTTCAGTGTACCATTATTCACAATAGCCAAGATATGGAAACAACCTAAGTGTCAATGTGTGAATAGATAAAGAAGATGTGAGATATATACATATGTGTGTATGTGTGTATATATATATATATGTATATTCACTGACATTTTACCTCTATGCTCTATACTTATCACCAAGTCTTAGAGAAGATGTCAGCCTGAAACTTTTATTATATGTAGTTTTAGCTTATTTTTAAGGATTTATATGTTGAACCACACTTTTAAAATTATTTTGATAATTGAGCACCAAACAATGCTATTTATAGGAAGATATTCTATGATAATATTTATTACAATAATTATGATAGTTTAAAAGTCTAATATTTATAGAATACTGACTATGTTGCAGGCATTGGATTAAACATTTGCATTTATTAAGATGCCTTTGGGCTTCCCTGGTGGCGCAGTGGTTGAGAATCTGCCTGCCAATGCAGGGGACACGGGTTCGAACCCTGGTCTGGGAAGATCCCACATGCCGCGGAGCAACTGGGCCCGTGAGCCACAATTACTGAGCCTGCGCGTCTGGAGCCTGTGCTCCGCAACAAGAGAGGCCGCGATAATGAGAGGCCCCGTGCACCGCGATGAAGAGTGGCCCCCACTTGCCAAAACTAGAGAAAGCCCTCGCACAGAAACGAAGACCCAACACAGTCATAAATAAATAAAATAAATAAAATAGTGTTTAAAAAAAAAAAAAAAGATGCCTTTATTATCCCTCCCATTGTTTTTGAACTGAGAGGATCAGGGCACAGAGCGACCAAAAGAATGTGCCTAAATTCACACTGCTAGTATTCCAGACAGCAACAACTTAAACCAATATCTGCTTAATCACGGACCATGCTCTTAACTGCTGTTCTACAGCAAGGTGAAATTTCCCCAGTATCCAGCCAAATTATAAATTATACATACAGTTTCTTGATTTAGGTCTTCTAGGTTCTCTGAAATTATTTCAAAGAGAGTTTGTTACTCTGCCTTCATTTCTTTTTCTTATTTGGGGATTCATTGCTCTAGATTACAAGACATATGTATGCCAATATTTTTTGTAATATCACAAAATAAACAAAGGTACTTAAGCAGTCTCTATTTTATGGCTAGTTTAGCCTTTCAGCGTTCAACACTACTATTTGCTTCTTTTAAAATAATTTACTTATCAATATATTATGAAACAACAGCCTTTTTCATTGTCTTCGGTTGCAGTATTACGTAAAGTACTGCAGTAAGGAAGTAAACTCATGTTTACTTTCTGAAGCATTTTACTTAGAGTAGGAATACAAAACATTAGTGCAGGCTTTGTTAAATTTGCCACTTCTCAGATATATGAAAAGTACTTGAGTTGAGGACAGCATTTCAACGGTACTGAAAACCTCAGAGGCTCTTCAGGCAGATAAAGACTTCTTGTCATTCTCATCTGCATTAGACTAGCAAATTGAATCAGAACTCTTTGACAGTGTTCAATTTTCAGATTTTTTTTTCAAGACTACCTTTGCTTTCCCAGCTCGGGTATCTGCATTTATGGGTCAAATTAGTTTTTGTATATAAAAGGTATATATTTGCATTTATGCCTATGCCATTGTGAAGATGTATGCCTTTAATATATAGAATATATAATGTGTGTCTTTATGTTATTATTAGAACTAAAATGCTAATGAATAGTGTTGAGGGAGAAAACAAAAACACATTATGCGATGAAAACCAAATCAATTAGTGCTATATGTACCAACTAAAAATAAAATCCTGTTTTAGAGGTATTTTTTGACACTTACTTGAGAAATGTTTAATTTTTTACATTTTCTAAATTCATATTTGATTTTGAATTTTTTCCCTTCACATATAAAAACCTCCTTCATTGTGCCCCTTCAGTTAAAAATGTCATAATAATAGTCCAGGCTTATCATTTTTCCCCTTCTACTTTCCATTATTGCTAGCAGCACGACAACTCTCCTATCACCCAGGGTTACAACCTTGAGTCCATCTTTGATTATCTCTCTTTCTACCTTGCATCTAGGACCTTTCTATGTCCTGCCATTTCTTTTATAATGTTTGAAAAGCCAGTTTCTTCTTTTTTGGTTTCCACCACCAAGACCCCAATCTACTTTCTTTTATTTTCTTTTATTTCTGCTCCAACTATTGCAATCTTCCACATTCTTGCCTCCATATCTTTCTTCTTCCATCTCAACTACTAGATTGCTATGAAGTCCATGTATCTATTGGCACATCTGAACCAGAGGAAAGAAAATGGTTTAACTTCAAAATGAACATGTTGAAAAGCAGAAGGCACTGTTTGTTGAAGGTGCAAACGATCATCAACATTTCAAACAGTGCATCCCATGGAACTTTTAGTCTCTTGAGATATTACACACACACATACATACACACACACTCTCACATACACACGCACAGTTTTGTGCTCAAATAATCTTGGGAAATGCTTCATACACTATATTCTTTTAAAGAGTCAAATTCACACCAGCTTAACTTGAAGTTATAAGAAGTCTTGTTGAAACATGCATCTTTTTTAGCATTTTAAAGACAATGTTTCTTAAATGTACTTGACCAGAGAGTCGCTCCTACAGTAATTTTTTTAAAGTATAATATGAAGAGCACATTTTGGGGAAAGTCATTTTATGCTATCACCTCCATCTATTTACATTTCAGAGCTTTCTTTTAAAAAGGAAAACGAAGTCTGGGGTTGCCCTAATTTTAAAAGTGTAGAAATTCCAGCAAACTGCACTGCACCACTATGCCAGAAACCAAAAGAAAGCTGTTGACGAAGAACAGCACTGTTCGTGGTTTATTTCACCTGGCGGGAGGATTTATGCAGATGATTTATACCATAAGTTGCTAATTTGGAAGCATTTTCACTGATGTCTTCCTGGAAATCATCCTCAGTTATGTTAAATCAAGAAACTATATTTCCCATCTTCAGCTTCATTGTCAAATTCCCATACATCTTCCTGCAGTCCATATGAAGAAATGAAAACAATAAACAACAAAAAGGTTTTTAGATACCAAAAGCTTATTGTCGTGTTATCTTTTAATGTAAATTCATGTCAGTCTGGGACAGTGTTTATTATGCGCTCTACAGCTCACTGTTTGCTGTATAAGCTTAATGAATTTGCCACTGATAATCAGTGTAACACAAACTCTTTATGGAGCTTATTGTGTGGGAAGTGTAGCTCTCAGCCACATTATCTGACAAAAGTGTCTTTATAAGCAGTCATCCTGAAGTGCTGATTCTGTTATTTGATTTGGGATTAAACAGTCTGTTGCAAGCCATCTGCTTTTCTATGCATGCGTCCTTGAGAGGTTAGATTTCTACAGACAGTGCCCCATAACTTTAACAGGTATTCGAAAGATCAGAATTAGCTTAGACATATGCCACTGAAATTGCTGGCCTTATCCTAGAGGACTGTCCAGACTTTGACACTGGAGCCTAAATCAGAAAAACAAGTTTACTTTTCTCACATTGTTGCTGATTCAGAATCCTGCTGCATTTGGCCAAGTGCTGTGAGACTCGAGATCACTTGCCTGACAAAGTTTTACAACAGTTCATGCTCCTGAGTATATGAAAGTGTGCACTGGCTGCTCAAGCCATGTCTCCTGATGACTCACAAAGAACGCACTCTTCTGCCCTATGCCTGATTACTCTGCAGAAACTCCTGTGGTTTCTGCTATCTCAGCAACTTCTGGAAATACCCTACTGAAAACATGTATAGATAGTAAGTGCAATTCTCTGTCTTCCTATTTGAGATAGAAAATGGTTGGGGTTCAATTCCAGGTAATCCAATCAAATAAAAACCTTACTTCATTAATAATCTGACTATTTCAGAAGTGGATTTTATGTGAGCTTCTAGGCATAGAAACAACTTTATTTTTCTTTGGATGTATGTCTGAATGTGTGAAGTGGATACTTCTGGAAGTTCCCAGATGTGTACCCCATTACTCTTTCTTTGGTTTGAGATCTGAACCCCATTCCTTATTTACTCCATTGAAATGTAAAAAAATAAATGCCAATCTGACAATTGCCCTGATTACAACTGAAGCTATTCAACTTTTGCACTTTGGCCATTTGAGTTACATCTTCAGTATACTACCTGTTCATGTACTTTGCTCATTTTTCCATTGGGGTGTTTGTCTGTTTCTTTTTGATTTGTAGGACATATATAACCTATTATATATATTGCAATAATGTCTTTTTGTCTGTGACTTGGTTTTTAATGTGGCAATGGTGTTCTTTTTCACGCACAAGTATTTGATAGATATTCTGATTGAAAATGTGCATTAAAAATACAACCAATTACATGTTGCTTAAAAGACAAAAAATTAAAATGTAAGGTTAAAGAAAGGTAGAAAGTAAAGTGTGGGAAAAGAGGTACTAAATAAACACTAACCTAAGTTGTTGATATAGCTATATTAATATCAAACAGAACAATCTTTAAGACAGGAAATATTACTAGAGATAAAAAGAAACATTTCATAATAATGAAAGGATCAATACAACACTGTGATATAATTTTTATATGAATGTACCTAACAATAAAGCCTCAAAATATATAAAAAATACGTAGAGATAAAAGGAGAAAAAACAAATCCGTAGTTAGAGTAGGAGGATTTAACATGCTGCTGGGCTGGATTTCTTCAGGGACACTTCTACCTTCCCCTGTAGAGCATGGGTAGAAACACGATTTTTCTTATTCAGTTGAATAGAATTTTCCCTCTAGTTCTTCTTTTACAAATGGTATGTCCTTTTAGGGATCCTGGATTTATGCAGAAATCCCAATTCCTTTTGCCCTCCTGGCTGTGGCCCTGTCTTATCTCCATATGAGGATATTAAACCTCAATCCCGTAGTGTTTATTGGGTCTAATTAACCATTCCCTGTTCCTTTCTTCCATCTTCGAAGCAATAGCATTAATAGTTCACATTCTTATGATTCTGGATTTTACTTCCGGCATCTGAAAATTTCACTTTCAAGTTTTGTAAGCTCAGCTATCAATTACATTTTATTTTATCTATCCAACATTTCTGTGTGCTGTAACAAGTGGATGATGGTTATTAGGCTTGCTTATCAAATACTGATTTTCCCTTTCAAAGCACAAAGTAGGATTATCTTGGCTGAATGCTCTGAGGTTGGGTGGAGTCAAGGGACATGTTCTCAACAGTGAATTCTGAGAAAATGTGATGCATGTTGTTTTTTGAGCCGAGCATTGAGTTGCTAGTGGGTGATCCTCTGGAGTTCTTTATTCTGTTGGGCACATCAGTTAGCTATGTTCAAGATGGCAGCAGCTCTGTCAGCCTGGATCTCTCATTAAATACAATGAGCAGAGATTACCTGATGACTTAAAAGGGACATGCAGCACAGTTAGGAAATATATCTTTGTTATTACAAATCACTAAAGTTTTGCCGTTTCTGTGTATTTGTTTGTTTGTTATCACAGCATAATTTAGCCTACCCGCTCTGTGGTAGGCAGAAAAATGGCTCCGCCAAAATGTCTACACCCTAGATAAACACTGGATTCTGTGAATATATTAGGTTAAATAGTGGGGGGAAATTAAGTCGCAGATGGAATTAAGGTATTGATCAGCTGACCTTTAAATAGGGATATTATCCTGGTTTATGAGGGTACAGTGTAATTACAGGGGAACTTAAAAATGCAAGAAGGAAGCAATAAAGAAGATCAGAGAAAGAGATGTAATGACAGAAGCAAGGTCAGAGAGATGATATGCTGCTGGCTGTGAAGATGCAGGAAGAGGACCAAGAGCCAAGGAATGTGGGCAGCCTCTAAAACTGGAAAAAGCAAGGAAAAAAATTTCCACCTAGAGCCTCCAGTAGGCATGCAGCTCTGGAAACGCCTTGATTTTAGCTCAGTGATAAAGTCTCAGTGGTGTCAGACTTGGAGCCTACAGAACTGTAAGATAATAAATTTGTGCTGTTTTAAGCTATCACGTTTGTGGTAATTTATTATAGTGGCAATTGAAGACTAATACACTGAGCCATACACTTAATCATTTAGTATTGCCCTTAGACACAGGCAAGAGGGCCTAATCTTTAGAGGGATCAACATAGCATGGACACACACAAAAACTTCATTAAAGAACATTTGAGCAGCTCTGTCATTTGGAATTTGGATTCAGTCCTCACACAAAGCACCTATAACCCTAAATGACTTCACACTGACCACAAAATGGACATTGAATGCTAGAATTTCAGTTTTATTTAAAATATATTTAATTAATTTTTAGTAAATTTTCAAAATATTTAAAATTTCAGCTTTATGTATAATTTAGAAATGAAATTATGAAATAATCTTTGGGCTTTTGTTTATACTTTAAATATTTTGTGTATTTAAGAAGAAAAATAATGATTTTTGAAAACATAATAGTAATATTAATACTTCATAGTTTTTGACAAAAATAAATTAAATTTTGTACATTTTGAATATCTTTTTTTTTTTTAAATAAATTTATTTATTTATTTATATTTATTTTTGGCTGTGTTGGGTCTTCGTTTCTGTGCGAGGGCTTTCTCCAGTTGCGGCGAGCGCAGGCCACTCTTCATCACGGTGCGCGGGCCTCTCACCGTCGCGGCCTCTCCCGTTGCGGAGCACAGACTCCAGACGCGCAGGCTCAGTAGTTGTGGCTCACGGGCTTTGTCGCTCCGCGGCATGTGGGATCTTCCCAGACCAGGGCTCGAACCCGTGTCCCCTGCATTGGCAGGCAGATTCTTAACCACCGTGCCCAGGGAAGCCCTGAATATCATTTTATTTTTAACTCTTTAAATCATTACTGAGTGGAGGAATCTGGGTCCCAGTATTTTCAGACTACTGTACTTGAGATAGAGCTTCTCCCCTACAAGTGAGGGCTGGATGGAGAAAGGGAGCCCTGGTCCTCTCAGCCGTATCTGCCTGGAATAGAGCTTCTGTAATACAGGACTGAAAGGTATAAGAAACACAGACAGACAGCCCCTCCTGGGGTAAAACTGTAGTTCTAGACTGGGAACCTGGTGGAGAGCAAGCTTCTATCTTCTTGGCCAAAACTTCCTGGAGTTGAAGAGCTTCCATACATAGCATTTGGGGTGGGAGTAAGGAAATGGGTCATGGCTCAAATGCCACAGATTCTAGATGTTCTTACTGAGACTTAATAGATTTCCCTAAATGAATGTTTCTACATTACTATATGCCCTCAGGGTGAATTTTCAGACTTTACATGATTGTTTGTTTGTATTGTTTTTTCACCAGGTAAAAAGGATGTGCTGAGCTCCTTATTCTGCCTTTCTGTAATCCTTTTGTGCATTAATTTTATACAGAGCATTATGCAAATTTTAAAGCATACCTTTGTTTTCTGAAGTGATTGTTTAATCAGTAACCTTTTTTGAACATTTAGAATATTCTTTTAGTTTGGTTTATTATTTTCAAAGGTTTATTTCAAACATTTTCATTTTTTAAAATATTTATTTATTTATTTATTTATTTGGTTGCACCAGGTCTTAGTTGCAGCAGGCAGGCTCCTTAGTTGCAGCTCACCAGTTCCTTAGGTGTAACACGTGGGCTCCATAGTTGTGGCACATGGGCTCCTTAGTTGCGGCATGTGAACTCTTAGTTGAGCATGCATGTGGGATCTAGTTCCCTGAACAGGGATCGAACCTGGGTCCCTTGCATTGGGAATGCGGAGTATTAACCACTGCGCCACCAAGGAAGTCCCTTAGTTTGGTTTATATAGAACTTTTTACGAGCACATTTTTTACATACAGTGAGGGATTTCTCCAAGCATTTTTATATTATTTAAATTTAGTTTTTGTTTTTCAAACAACTTATTGCTATCTACTTATCTAATAAAATGCACTATTTCAATTGTAGTTTGTTTTGTTTTGACAAATTTATGCACTGACACAATCAAGATATGCAATATTTCCATCACTCCAAAAATCTCCCCTCTGTTCCTGTCCAGTCTAAATCATCTCCCACCAGGTTTCAATTGACCATCTGTTTCCTATTGATATACATGAGAATAGTTTTTTTGAGTGTTTCATATAAATGGAACAATGTACTTTGTTAACATTTTTTTTCTTTCCAGATGATAAAATATCATTTTAGTATCATCTGGCTTGCATTGATTCAGGAAATACCCCAATTATAATTATTTTATTTATTGTCCTTTGTATAACATGTCTTTTTTCTCTGGATGCTTTTATGATTTTCTCTTTATACCTGGTTGTCAGGTATAGTCACACCCTATGATCACTCACTAGTCTTCTGAAGATATTCTGGCTTTCTATATTTCAAGGCACCTAATGTACCCTAGGATATGTTTTTTTTCTTCTTTTTGTAGTTTTCTTTGGGCTCACTTTTTTTGAATTGATTAAGCCTCTTGTATATGTAGGTTTATTGTTCTCATCAAATTTGAAATTTTATGACTTCAAGTATTTTTCTACCACCCTCTTTCTGGAAGTCTAATTATACATATGATAGTATGTTTTATTTTTTTCTCACAACTTTTACTTTATTCACATTTTTTGGTCGTGTTTTTTAGCTTTCTTTTTTTTATTTGTTATTTTTTTAATCTTTTTTTTAAATGAATTTATTTATTTATTTATTTTTGGCTGCATTGGGTCCTCGTTGCTGCTCGCAGACTTTCTCTCGTTGAGGTGAGTGGGGGTTACTCTTCGTTGTGGTGCGTGGGCTTCTCATTGGGGTGGCTTCTCTTGTTGCGGAGCATGGGCTCTAGGCGCGCGGGCTTCAGTAGTTGTGGCTAGCGGGCTATAGAGCACAGGCTCAGTAGTTGGGGCTCATGGGCTTAGTTGCTCCGCAGCATGTGGGACCTTCCCAGACCCGGGCTCGAACCCGTGTCCCCTTTCTATGCAGGATGTCCAGGGCATTTTGGAGATGGTTAAAAAGTTCGCTGCAGAATACAGATTAAAATCTGTGTAGTAGTCACATAAGTCACTGCCTCCAATCAGCACCGTGATGACCTTCCAGTCCTCGTGGAAATTTTTCTATGGTCATCTTTCATCTTTTGTATCAGAGTCTGGACTTGGCTCGAAAGTTCCTTAGCCTTTGTTCCAGGAACAACCTGATTAAGGAAGGCATTTGTGTCATTGGCGTTGCCTGTGCCCACTGCACAGCCTGTGAGATTTCCATTAAACTTCCGAAGGATATTTGGTAAGGTGGTCACCTTCTCCAGGTAGCTGTCCCCTCCTTAACTATATGACAGCCCCCGGTACTGAGTAGTGACATCAGAAAGGTGTTTTCTTTTTGTGCTTCAGCCTATTTGATTTCTATTGCTATGACTTCCAGTTCCTGGGTCTATTCTTTTGCAGTATCTAATCTGCTGTTCATTCCACACAGTGAATCTTTCATTCATATATTTTATTTTTCAGCTCTAGAAATCCCTGTGCTTTTTTATATTTTCTGTATTCTCTCATGATGTTCATGATTTTCTTTAAAAATGTTGAACATCATTATAAGACTGTTTCTTTAACTACTGCCCCCGACCCCCCCCCCCAAGTTTTGGGTGAATACTTTACAGCTTCTTTGTGTATCTAGTAATTTTTAATTGGCTGTTGGGCATTTTGAGTAACCTTGTTGAGATACTTTAATGTGTATTTACTTTTGTTTTGGCAGGTAGTTATAGTTACTTCACATTAGCTTGATTCTTTTGAGTCTTGTTTCTATGTTTCTTTAGAAGAGGTCTGGAATAGCCTTTATTCTAGGGAAATTTTAGTCCTATTACTGTGGTTTAACTCTCCTGAGGTTGCCAGTGAATGTCCTGAGTGTTTAAAAAGGTCTTTTCACTTTGGTTCATTGAAACTTTAAAGTCTTCCAGTTTTGTGTTAGCTCTAGGAATTATTCAGCTTGTAGCTCCAACTATTTCTAAAAGATCTTCTTTGTGAAACCTCGTGAACTCTCACCTTATGCGTGTACAAATTTAACCAAAGATTTATGAGGAACCCTATACAGATTTCTGGAGCTTTTCCTCTAAATAGCTTCCTCCTCTTCAGTACTCTTGCCTTGAATATTGCAACTTCTTCTGATTCCCCAAACACCAATCTGTCTTCTCAATTTCTTGAGATTGCTGTGTTCTGCTTGGGTTTCCCATACTGGCACCATGTCCTACGCAGAATGTTGGGATAATTGTAGAGATACCCTCATTTGTTTCTCTTTTTTTCAGGGATCACAGTCCTAAATTACCTCTTTTCCAATGTTGAAAAATAGCTGGTTCACATATTTTGTCCAGTGGTAGGACAAATTTTGATTTTTTAAATTAGGTACCTTATAATATAGAAAGCCAGAATATCTTCAGGAAGACTAGTGAGTGATCATAGGGTGTGACTATAAAGAAGTGTTAGATGTAATATCTCTGCCATTTCATTGGTTTCACTAGGTTTCTATATGAGTAAGATACATAGAAGACCATGAATCAAAACAGTCTCATAGAATTTAGAAAACTCATTAAAAAGAACTCTTTCTAATTATCTGATAAACAATTACTATGTTCAGATACTGTACATTTCACAACTTTCATCTCATTTAATACTTTCAGCACTCTTTCAAAGAAGTTATAAATGGAACTTACAACTATAGAGGGAAACAAATAGATCACAACACTTTGGATAAGCAATTAGAAGAGACCAGTTCTTGTGATGATGATAGAGGTTTAGTGGATGTACTAATGAAGCTGCTTCAGATACCTTTTGGTAAACTTTGAGCTATTGAATTGCATATGCTCTTCAGTAATTAAACAGTTAATTCCCTTAAGAGAAGTTTGAAGTAAAAACCCTGGGCTGAAAATTGACATAACCAGTGTAATAACTGCAGGTCCAAAGTAGAAGGCAGATTTACTCTTATTCAAAGACCTGATAAAATTACCAGTCCTAACTCACACAATAAAAATGATAAAAACACACAACCTTCTTGGTCTGAGGGATAGTAGAAATATATTCTGATTCTCTAATTTTACAGGGGACACCTCTGAATCCCAGCAGAGTTAATGGCTTCTACAGGGCTGCCCAGCTAGCTCTTAGCTTAGCTGACAATAAAACCAGGACTTAAGACTTGCATCACTGTTTTGACTTCATCAACTGAGACAGATTCAATGAGATAAACACAGAAGATACATACTTAATTGACTGCATCTCAGATAAAACAACCAGGAAAACCAAACAAAACTGCTGGTTCACTGTCAAAGTTCTCTTTTAGCTTTGGGATTACATGAATTTCATGTATATTAACTAAACAGCAACTGGTATACCTCACATATCATTTAATTTCTGGGGAAAATAATATCCCAGAATATTATATAGATTTGGTTTAAGATTCATTTATATGTGGATGGTAATATTGCTTTGGGAAATGAGATTTTGTTTAGTTTTGAAAGCTGAGACTGATTTAAAGCTTGCATCTTTAAAGGGAAGAAAACAAGAGGATGCATTTCTAATGATGGCTCTTCTGAGAAGGGATAATGCAGTCTCTCTTTTCCTTGGAGGCCTAATACTGAAACTCAACACAAGAGTGGGAGGGGCATGTAGGGAACAGTTTGGATTAGAAACACAAATTTTAAGCATGATGATGCTAAATATAGTTTTTTTTAAAAGGAACTCCCTTTCTTTCCGACACTTGCTAAAGAAGCTCCGGCCTAATCTTATATTTTTATTGCCACAATCAGATTTCTCCAAGGAACCCTGATTACCCTTTATTGGAGAATAGGATATAGAAACCAAGATCTGAGTTCTCATTGCTACTGGGATGTCACTGCTTCTAGGTCCTTTCAGTATACAGAGCTAGGAAAAATATACTGAATTATGGGTATACACATATCTATATGTATTTATGTGTCTAGCTATATCTATGTATTTTTAAATGTACATGAGTTTGTACTGATATCACTGACTAATCTAGAACCACAGATTTCAATCTAACATTACCTTCTGACTTATTATCATGTCTTTCTCTGACAGTGAGAAACTTTGCTCACATTATCTACAATTTATTTACCTATTTGCTCAACCTTAGTACATATGTAAATTAGTTTCAAAATTGTTAACCCATACCTCTGTGAGGATCAGATTTACTAATTAGAGTGCAGTGTTTGTAAAGTTCTTTTCTTCTTCCTACTTATAGTTTTCAGTCAAATGCCAACTTTCCAAAAGTTACTTAATGTCCCTTTTTTTCTATCTTCTTCACTGAGGTTAATTCATAAATTGTAATACAGTTAGTTTCACTTGGTACAGTTTGTATTCTATCCTGAGATCCACCCAAAATTCTAGTTGATTTTATTTAAATTTGCATATGGTAAAGATTACAGTACTATAGGTTTTGACAAATGCATAGTCATGTGTTTTCCTATGCAGTACCACACAGAAAAGCCCATCACACTAAAAACTCCAATGTGAGGCCCTATTGTATTCAACAATTTTCCCACCCTTACCACCGGCAAACACTGATCTTTTTCCAGCTCTAACACTGTATCTTTTAAAAATAATATCATGTAAATGGAAGTATACAATATGTAAACTTTGGAGCTTGGCCTTATTTAGAATAATGTATTGAAGATTTCATCTGTGTTGTTGCAAGAATCAGTAGCTTGCTCCTTTTTCTTAAATTGCTGAGTAGTATTATATATATAATACAGTTTGTTTAGCCAGTCACCTACTGAAGGACTGTTATGTTATGTTCAGTGACTTAGTCTTTTCAGGCCTCTATAACAAAATACCGCAGACTGGGTGGCTTATAACAATAAAGAATTATTTTTTATAGTTCTGGAGGCTGAAAGTCTGTGATGAGGGAGTTAGCATGGTTGGATGAGGGCTTTCTTCCAGGTCACAGACATCTCCTTGTATGCTCACATGGTGGAAGGGGTGAATGTTCTCTCTGGGGCCTCTTCTATAAGGGTACCAGTCCTATTCATGAGAATTCTACTCTCATGACCTAATTATCTTCAAAGGTCCCACCTCTTAATACCATTTCAATGGGCTTCAGGATTTCAAAATATGGATTTTTTTGGGCGGGTGGGCCTGGGACACAAACTTTCAGACCATAGCTTCAAGTTGTTGGTGATTATTTATAAAGTTGCTATAAACATTCATTTAGGATTTTTGTTTGAACCTAAGTTTTCCATTCACTTGGGTAAATATCCAGGAATGTGGACAGTATGGAGCTGGGCCATATGTTAGTGTATGTTTAACTTTATGAAAAATGGCCAAACTATCTTCTAAAGTGGCTGTACCATATGGCATTCCTACATGAATACAAGTTCCTGTTTTTCTGCATCCTTGCCAAGGTTTAATATTGTTTGTTTGCCTTTCTAATAGGTATCTCATGGTTTTAGTTTGCATTTTTCAAATGGCAAATGATACTGAACATTTTTTTTCTTCTGTTTATTTCCTATCCATGTATCTTTGGCAAATACTTGTTCAAATCTTTTTTGGTGAAGTACTAGCTTTATTGAAATGTAATTCATAAAGAAAAAAATCCACTTATTTAAGATGCACAATTTAGTGTTTTTTGGTATATCTCCAGAATTTTGAAACTATCTACCAATTTTAGAACATTGTCATAATGCCAGAAAGAAACCCCATACCCTTTAGCAGTCACCCCTCACCCCATTTCTCCTAAACTCCCCAGAGCTAGACAACCTCTAACCTACTTTTTGTCTTTATACATTTGCCTATTCTGGACGTTTCATATGAATGAAATCATGTAATACGTAGTCTTTTGTGACTGGCTTCTTTGACTCAGTGTAATGCTTTCAAGGTTTATCTGTGTTGTAGCTCATATCAGTAATTCATTCTTTTTACTGTCAAATAACATTCCATTATGTTGATTTACATTTCCCAGAGGGCAAATGATGTTGAGCATCTTTTCAAGTCCTCATTGGCCATTTACATATCTTCTTTGGATAAATGTCTATTCAGATCCTTTGTGCATTTTTAACATTGGGCTATTTGTCTTTTTATTATTGAGTTGTAAAGATTCTTGATTTATTACATATATGTCCCTTATCAAATACATGATTTGCAAATATTTTCTCCTATTCTGTAAGTTGTCTTTTCACTTTCTTGATGATGTCTTTGGAGCAAAAACGTTTTAAATTTTGATGAATTCCAATTTATTTATTTTTTCACTTTGGTTGCTTGTCCTTTTGGTATCATATTTCAGAAACCATTGCCCACTCCAAGATCATGATAATTTAGGCCTATGCTTACTACTAAATATTTTGTAGTTTTACATTTATGTCTACAAGCCATTTTATTTTTGTCTATAATATGAGGTAGGGATCCAGAGTTATTCTTTTGCACTGGGCCAGACTACTTTAGTGCTGTCTATTTTTCTCACGTTATGAAGCCTCTAATGTCACTCCTTAGGTATGTACACATTCACACTGGGTTGACAGTGGTTTTAGCAGGGCTCTCTTCAACTATTTCTTTCCCTAATCATTCAGTGGAAACTTGCCTTTGTTAGTATTATACCCAGCTCCAGAAATAGGATCAACTTTTGTATTCTTGTATACTGAGATCTTGCTGAGACCTAACACCACCCTGCTAAATGTACTCATTAGTTCTAGGAACATTTTTTGATAGCTTTTTCTTGGATTTTCTATGAGATTTCTAGATTATGTGATTGGTGACATTGGTAGATATGAAGTAAAGGAAAAAAGTTTTTGTTTTTAAATCAAAGGAATAAAAATTTAGGGGCTTATTGGATATGAGGTGCCCTTTGGGACACTCATGTAGACATTTTCACTGTACATTGAAGATCCTGGTCTAGGAACTCTTTAAAGACATCTGATTTAGAGATAGCAATTTGAGGATTCTTCAGTAGATGGTTGCTAACTAAAGTCATGGACATGAATGAGGTCAATCCAGAGTGTAAAAAGACAGAAGACCAGAAGGAAAGATTTCTGAGGAGAGTAGCATTAATTTGCTCTCATTTTGTCATTTTACATCTATAAGCAGTTGTTTACATAACTGCTTAAACTTTGAAGACGGTCAGTGGAACAGAATTACTCTCTATCGTCTTCTAGTATCTGCCCCTGGTAATAAGAAGGTGTGCAGAAAAGAGCACAGCAGGCCTGAGACTGCTATCCTTCGAAAGGCCTGCTTGTGAGATTAGCCTGGCTGGTCCCTGGGAACTTGGATTTGGGAGAGTTTCCACCATTTCCTGACAAGGATGTCTCATTGTACCTAAACTGTTTGTACAAACAATGTAGTTTATGCTGACTACCTGCTTTCCTTCTGGGAATCTGGAATTTTTGCAGATGCTAGGTAGAGGGCGCCTACATGACCAAAGCCCAACAAAAACCCTGGGCACTGATTCTCTAATGAGCTTCCTTGGCAGATGATATTTCATGCACATTGTCACAACTTACATTAAAGAGGAATTCAGTGCATCCTGTGTGATTCCAGTGGGACAGGTCTCTTGAAAGCTTGCTCCTGGTTTCCTCTGGACTTTGTTTCATGAGCCTTTCCCATTGCTCATGTGCTTTTCATCTTTTGATGTAATAAATCATAGCCATGAATACAGCTATATAGTAAGTCCTGTGAGTCTTTCCAGTGAGTCATGAACCTGTGGGGGTGAGGCTTAGGGGCTCCTGACAAAGAAAGCTTTTATCATTTAATTACCATTACTTTGTACATGCTATATATTTTTTTCCTTCAGTGGCTTTTAGAATTTTCTCTTTATAGTTGAGTTCTGCAGTTTTGTTGTAATGTGTCTGCATATGATTTTCTTCTTACTTGATCTTACCACTTGATGCACCTTTTCAATTAGAGAGCTCATGGCTTTTCCTGGCTAGTTATTTCTCTACCAATATTTTTAAAAATGTTGCCTCTCTACCATGCCATTACATGGATTCTGGAACTTCTGTGCCATTTCCATGTTTCTTATTTCTATCTCATATTTTAATATCTCTTTATCTGTGTGAACTATATTCTGAAAAATTTCCTCAGTTTTTTCTGCTAATTTGCTAATTCTTCATTCAAAATTGTGTCTCGTCTACTAATTGCCCACATCTATCAAACTTTTTATGTAAGTAGCTATGATTTTATTTACTAAAACTCTTACTTGTTTTTCTATATCCTTGCTTTTCTGGCGTAATTCCCTGTTCTTGGTACATAAGTGCTGTTCCTTACTTTATCTGTTTGAGGATTACTATAATTATTTTAAAGTTCAGATGCATCTCTGAAGTCATCTCTTCAGGTATAAATCCTCCTTTTTGGAAATGACATTTCTCATACATTCTGTAATTGCTTTCTGTGAATTTATTTTCTTTTGGAATTGCTCTAAAGGGGAAGTTTTTCGTCCTGAGATACAAAGGCCTTGCTGGGTAGTGTAGTGTTTTGCTTGTTGCTTCTTCTTGGGCTCTATAGGCTTATTTTGCTTTTAAGCAGGTTTGTGCTGTGTGGATACCATGAATTCAGCCTCAGCACCCTCAAAATGCAGACTTCGGTTTCTGGTTTATGGGATTTTTTTCCCCATAGTCAAGGTTAGTGGCTTATTCCGGTAGTGATTTCCTGCCCCAGTTTGCAGGCAGGTGTGTGTTCCACAGTCCTGCTTCCCTGACATGCAAGTGGCCTGTGGCTTTGGCTACTCTGGAATTGCAGTGGAACCTGAAACACTGTGGTTTCTACCAAGTCCTAACAGTCCTTAGTCACTCGGATTGCTTGTTACTTCTGTGAATTCCCGTTCAGATTCTGGAAATGTATTTCTTTTTCTTAATTTATGTATATGTTATCAAATATTTCAATTAGTTTTGAATGGGAGGAGGAATTAGACTGTGTTCTGTACCCAGGAGTTCAGAATATATATGCTTACAGCATAGATCACATAGGAATCTATTGTTGTCATGAAGCATAGTATATTTGGTATAAACTTACCAATTCACAAAATGAATCTTTATAAACACTAACTGAGATAATTGGTTTAGACTGTTAAAATTTTGAGTGTGGGTCATTCAAGATAAAATCGGTTCCAACCGGGGCTTCCCGGGTGGCGCAGTGGTTGAGAATCTGCCTGCCAATGCAGGGGACACGGGTTCGAGCCCTGGTCTGGGAAGATCTCACATGCCGCAGAGCAGCTGGGCCCGTGAGCCACAATTACTGAGCCTGCGCGTCTGGAGCCTGTGCTCTGCAACAAGAGAGGCCGCGATAATGAGAGGCCCGCGCACCGCGATGAAGAATGGCCCCCGCTTGCCACAACTAGAGAAAGCCCTTGCACAGAAACGAAGACCCAACACAGCCATAAATTAAAAAAAAAAAAAAAAATTGGTTCTAACCTCTTGACCAACTCCTCCACCCACACTGCCCTAAATAATACTATAAGATTGACAATGTTGGGTTGTCACTGGAAATTGTTTTTTATATGTGGTTATTTACTTTGGTTGGAGCAGTCTGAGACTGCTTTTGGAGATGTTTACAGCTTTGAACCATTTCTATACTTTTTGTTCATCTCCCCTATAGGTGGCTGCAGAAGAAGAGCATTTGTGGTAAGATTTTTCTCCTAGTACCATCATTTTTCATGGCCTTGTGCCACTTGCCACATAACACAGGAACTAGTGAATGACCCAGTGTTTTAACTGTCAGTCACCATGAACTACTTTACGAAACAGGCTTAACAGCTCATAAACTGAAAGCAGTCCTGTTTACTGCCATCTCTAGATTCATAGATTGTTTGCAGCCTGTTACTGTTCTAGCAACACTTAGGGGCCAAGCACCTAAAGTACTTTATGTATTTCTTGATGTCTCTTAAGAAGGGCTGGTCTGGTGAGCATCCTTGTACTTTTTTCATCTAATATAATAGGATTAGACCTTGGGGTGACTGTATCAGAACTACTGACAGCTTTCTACAACATGCTGTGCATGAATATGTCTACCACATCTAGAAACTTTTGGAAGAGGAGAAATAGTACCACAGAAACTGTATTTGAAGATGAATAAATTGATTCGCCTTTCTTTTTTTTTTTTTTGAGTCTATCACTGTAGGTTAATTGACGCTTTCTTTTCGTTGTCTTATTGGCCTGTCAGCACTTTTTACCCCTGTCAGAGTAATTGCTTTACTCTCTACCAAAGGTAGATGTATATTCTGAAAATAAACTTGAATCTATTAAAGTGGCTAATGTATAGTGGTGTCCCTGTTTTGTAAATTGAGTTCAGATATAGGCTATCTATCTGTTTGGCAGCAGAAGAGGTAGCTATTGGTCTGAATTTTACTGTTTGAGATGTTAGAGCTGCCTTGTAAGGTGGACAGGGGTCAGGGTAGTATCAGATTCACACATTACTGTCTTTACTGAATTTATATGAATGACCTGCCCTGAAGATTGAAGAATCCCACACAAGTATGCATAAGGCTCCTTTCAACCAGAGAATACTATTTTCACCCCTTTTTTTATGGTAAGAGATGCTATTGCCTTTTGACATACACTGCTCTTTTAAGAGCTTGAAGAAAGCTCTACAATTGTGAGAGAATATTGACAATCAGAATTTTTAAGAAGAGAGTTTAGTTTTAAAATTTGAAAGATGAAAAATTTATGATTTACTTCTTAATGTGAAAGATCTTTTGGTTAGGTTTCTAATAAAACTCAGTCTGTGGAAATCACCAGCATTAATATTTAATATTACAGCACCCCTGTGAGGAAGATAAGTATTATTGTCCCTTTCTTATGGAAACAAAGAAGGAAATAACTACCATGACAACACTATCCATAGTAGACATGAGTATTAATGTCAAGAAATGTTCCACTTCTGATCGTAAGCTATAATTACTACCACATAAGGTAAGGCAAAAACTAGCTAAGCGACCACATACATCAAGGGAACTAGTCACATATTATGTGTCAAAAACCAAACGCTACATACTGAATAAAACAAAGCAGAAAGATGAGTTCATTGCAAACCTGCAAGCTGGGAAACTCAAGGCTACGGGAGCAATGAGTTCTGAGTTTCTCATAGACTAAGGGGTTTTTATGGAATAAATGTGGAAATCATTTGGCTTTTTTTCAGCTGATTGCTTGCCTAGTGGTCTTTCTTATTGGATCAGGGTAGCTGGGTCAGGGGAACAAGGAAGTCCAGAGATGGTGTGAACAGACTTGGCATTTAGGGATTGGCTGGTGCCCTCTGCTGATTTCTGAGAAGACCTGTAAATTCTTGTAAGGTTAGGTTGTTTTCTTTATGTGCTGCCTTGGCCATCTCCATTTTGTCCTTGACATAAGTGACTCCATTTCTGTTTGCTTCTACAAATGTAAATGCTAATTTTTAAAAATTTTATATTTAATTTCAAGTTTAGCCAAGAAGTTCAGTCTTCTGATATTTAAAGACTATTTGGATTTAATGTATTTTTCGTACACTTATATCAATGGAGAGAATTTTCTTCTTATAAATTGAGTGATTTATGAAATATCCCATAGCAGCTGGACATTTTAAAGGATCAGTGGGACTTACAACTCAGTGTTCAATTGATTTCAATTTCCTGTAATTATCCTGTCGACTTTATCTCTAATGAATTCTGTGCCCCAAACATCTTAAGTAAAGTGGCTAACATATGGCGTAATCAGTAAGCGGATCATTGAGGGCACAGATCCAGCTCTGCATAAGCGTCTTTCCACTTCCTTTCCTTCCCTTCCATCCTTCCTTCCTTCCCTCCCATCCTCCCTCCATCCCTCCCTTCATCCCTCCCCCTACTTTTCTTCTTGTCTCCTTTCTTAAATTTTTAAAACTTCAATTTGTGAGCTGGAAAATTCCTAGCACATTTTATAAGAGAGGTGTCATTACTTACATAGTGAATGACTCTTGCCAAAGTGATGAGAGAGCTCCGTGTAAAATAGCATAAGGAAATTTACTTGTTATTTTAGTAACTTCCACGGCTGTCTGAGACCCACCTAAGACTGACTAAATTTTTTTTCATGTGACTAATAAAAAGGTATCAAATATTTGACTTTTAAATAGTTTTTAAAGTGTTCATGAGTTTTTCTGTCACAATTCATTGTTACCTTGGTCAAGAAGGAATGGAAATGTCTAGGGCAAATAGAAGGTCTTGTTAACTCTCTGGCCTCTTTTTTTAACTGTACCCATACATTTTTAATTAAATAGAATGTGTGAACTTTGTAACACTCTTGTGCTAGTGCACACACACACACAAATACATATTTAAAACTGCCTAGATAAATCCATTTGTGGAAAAGCACTAATACTATCCTAAGAAGCTTTAAAGAAATAAAGTATCAATTTCTCTAAAGCATTTGTCTCATTGTCTATGAAAGTTGCTCTTAAATATTTATCAATTTCTACTTGACCTGTCACAAGCAATTATTACTTTCTGAGACTAAAATACAGACTTTTTAGTTAAATGATAGAAGAGAAAGAACAAATGGCTTTTCCCCCTAGCTGGACTACTTGGGGTCTTCTTCCTCATGAATGCCATTTTGCATGGCATATCACCACATTTTAGATTTTGCTGATTAAATGCAGTCCCATAATTACTTTTTGTTTGTCTTCTCATTTGTGCTGATGTATAATGTTTGTATGTATACAACTCTACATTTGATTTTTTCTTGTATGTGTCTCTGCTTTTGAATGGCAAGATTCTGATATTAGGAGGTGGTATGATTTTGGCTTTTTGTTATAATCTGCAGCCAGGGATCTTCAACTCAGTTGGTGCTCAGTCGACTTTTTTCCCCAATTAAATGTAACATTGCTCTAGAGCAGTGGTCCCCAACCTTTTTGGCACCAGAGACCGGTTTAGTGGAAGACAATTTTTCCACGGATGGGGGCGGGGGATGGTTGAGGCGGTAATGCGAGCGAAGGGGAACGATGGGGAGTGGCAGATGAAGCTTTGCTCGCTCGCCGGCTTCTCACCTCCTGCTGTGAGGCCTGGTTCCTAACAGCCTTCAGACCGGTAGTGGTCCGCAGCCTGGGGATTGGGGACCCCTGCTCTAGAGTAATGTCGTCATTTCCATTGTCAACATCATTATGTAACAGTGAGCATTATGTAAATGTGAGCATTTATGTACTACTGTGCTCAGGAGTTGCACATGCATTATTTCATTTATTTACAAAGCATCCTGGTGAACTAAGCATTCAAGGATTAATACATTTGGCTGTGTTCCACTAACTAATCTGGAATGCTGTATTCATGGACCATCTGTGAATGGAGTGAAAACATTCTGCCAAACTAACCAGATCTTTGATGTTTTACTCTTTAATTTTATAATGTACTGTCACGTGGGCAAGTAAAATACACAATTTTTTTCAATTGAAGTAGAGTTGATTTACAATGTTGTGCCAATCTGCTGTACAGCAAAGTGACTCAGTTATACACACATATATATTCTTTTTTTATATTCTTTTCCATTATGGTTTATCCCAGGAGATTGGATATAGTTCCCTGTGCTATACAGGAGGACCTTGTGGTTTATCCCAAGAGATTGGATATGGTTCCCTGTGCTTTACAGTAGGACCTTGTGGTTTATCAATTCTAAATGTAATAGTTTGCATCTACCAACCCCAAACTCCCAGTCCATCCCTCTTCCTCCTGCCCTCCCCATTGACAAGCACAAGTCTGATCTCTATGTCTGTGATTCTGTTTCTGATTTATAGATAGGTTCATTTGTGCCATATTTTAGATTCCACATATAAGTGATATCATATGATATTTGTCTTTCTCTTTCTGACTTACTTCACTTAGTATGATAATCTCTAGTTGCATCCATGTTGCTGCAAATGGCATTATTTCATTCTTTTTTATGGGTGAGTAGTATTCCATTGTATATATGTACCACATATTTTTCATCCATTCATCTGTCAATGGACATTGAGGTTATTTCCATATTTAGGCTATTGTGGATAGTGCTGCTGTAAAACACATGATTCTTGATGAAACCAGGGAGAATAACAAAATTGTGTAATACAGAGGATTTTCATATTTCAATATTTGACCATAAATCCTGCCAAAGGAAAAGAATTTAAATTAAATACAAATATTTACAATAAGACTGTAGAATAATCTAGTAGACCTAGATGTTCCAAATTTCTTAACGGGACTTTTTTTCTTTTTTTGATTGAGGTATAACTGGTGTACAATATTGTATAAGTTTCAACTGTACAACTAGTATTTCACAAGCTTTAAAGATTATAGTCTGTTTTTAGTTATAAGAAAATATTGGCTATTCCCTGCAATGTAATATATATTCTTGTACCTTATTTATTTATTTATTTATTTTCTAATATCACATTTTTTTAACATCTTTATTGCAGTATAATTGCTTTACAATGGGTGTGTTAGTTTCTGCTGTATAACAAAGTGGATCAGCTATACATAAACATATATCCCCATACCTCCTCCCTCTTGCGTCTCACTGTCACCCACCCTATCCCACCCCTCTAGGTGGACACAAAGCACCAAGCTGATGTCCCTGTGCTATGTGCCTGCATCCCACTAGCTATCTATTTTACATTTGGTAGTGTATATATGTCCATGCCACTCTCTCACTTCATCCCAGCTTACCCTTCCCCCTCCCTGTGTCCTCAAGTCCATTCTCTACGTCTCTGTCTTTATTCCTGTCCTGCCCCTAGGTTCTTCAGAACCTTTTTTTTTTTAGATTATATATATGTGTTAGCACATGGTGTTCGTTTTTCTCTTTCTGACTTACTTCACTCTGTATGACAGTCTCTAAGTCCATCCACCTCACTACAAATAACTCAATTTCGTTTCTTTTTATGGCTGAGTAATATTCCATTGTATATATGTGCCACATCTTCTTTAGCCATTCATCTGTCGATGGACACTTAGGTTGCTTCCATGTCCTGGCTATTGTAAATAGAGCTGCAGTGAACATTGTGGTACATGACTCCTTTTGAATTATGGTTTTCTCAGGGTATATGCCCAGTAGTGGGATTGCTGGTTCGTATAGTAGTTCTATATTCAGTTTTTTAAGGAACCTCCATACTCTTCTCCATAGTGGCTGTATCAATGTACATTCCCACGAACAGTGCAAGAGGGTTCCCTTTTCTCCACATCCTCTCCAGTATTTATTGTTTGTAGATTTTTTGATGATGGCCATTCTGACTGGTGTGAGGTGATACCTCATTGTAGTTTTGATTTGCATTTCTCTAATGATTAGTGATGTTGAGCATCCTTTCATGTGTTTGTTGGCAATCTGTATATCTTCTTTGGAGAAATGTCTATTAAGATCTTCTGCCCATTTTTGGATTGGGTTGTTTGTATTTTTGATATTGAGCTGTATAAGCTGCCTGTATATTTTGGAGATTAATCCTTTGTCAGTTGCTTCATTTGCAAACATTCTCTCCCATTCTGAGGGTTGTCTTTTCATCTTATTTATGGATTCCTTTGCTGTGCAAAAGCTTTGAAGTTTCATTAGGTCCCATTTGTTGATTTTTGTTTTTATTTCCATTTCTCTAGGAGGTGGGTCAAAAAGGATCTTGCTGTGATGTATGTTATAGAGTGTTCTGCCTATGTTTTTCTCTAAGAGTTTTATAGTGTCTGGCCTTACATTTAGGTCTTTAATCCATTTTGAGTTTATTTTTGTGTATGGTGTTATGGAGTGTTCTAATTTCATTCTTTTACATGTAGCTGTCCAGTTTTCCCAGCACCAGTTGTTGAATAGGCTGTCTTTTCTCCATTGTATATTCTTGCCTCCTTTATCAAAGATAAGGTGACCAAATGTGTGTGGGTTTATCTCTGGGCTTTCTATCCTGTTCCATTGACCTATATTTCTGTTTTTGTGCCAGTACCATACTGCCTTGTTTAATGTAGCTTTGTAGTATAGTCTGAAGTCAGGGAGCCTGATTCCTCCAGCTCCGTTTTTCTTTCTCAAGATTGCTTTGGCTATTCGGGGTCTTTTCTGTTTCCATACAAATTGTGAAATTTTTTGTTCTAGTTCTGTGAAAAATGCCAGTGGTAGTTTGATAGGGATTACACTGAATATGTAGATTGCTTTGTGTAGTATAGTCATTTTCACAATGTTGATTCTTCCAATCCAAGAACATGGTATATCTCTCCATCTGTTTGTATCATATTCAATTTCTTTCATCAGTGTCTTATAGTTTTCTAAGTACAGGTCTTTTACCTCCTTAGGTAGGTTTATTCCTAGGTATTTTATTCTTTTTGTTGCGATGGTAAATGGGAGTGTTTCCTTAATTTCCCTTACAGATGTTTCATCATTAGTATATAGGAATGCAAGAGATTTCTGTGCATTAATTTTGTATCCTGCTACTTTAGCAAATTCATTGATTAGCTCTAGTAGTTATCTGGTAACATCTTTGGGATCTCTATGTATAGTATCATGCCATCTGCAAACAATGACAGTTTTACTTCTTCTTTCTGATTTGGATTCCTTTTATTTCTCTTTCTTCTCTGATTGCTGTTCCTAAAACTGCCAAAACTATGTTGAAAAATAGTGGTGAGAGTGGACAACCTTGTCTTCTTCCTGATCCTAGTGGAAATGTTTTCAGTTTTTCACCATTGAAAATGATGTTGGCTGTGGGTTTGTCATATATGGCCTTTATTATGTTGAGGTAAGTTCCCTCTATGCCTACTTTCTGGAGAGTTTTTATCATAAATGGGTGCTGAATTTTGTTGAAAGCTTTTCTGCATCTATTGAGATGATCATATGGTTTTTCTCCTTCAGTTTGTTAATATGATGTATCACATTGATTGATTTGTGTATATTGAAGTATCCTTGCATTCCTGGGATAAACCCCACTTGATCATGGTGTATGATCCTTTTAATGTGCTGTTGGAGTCTGTTTGAGAGTATTTTGTAGAGGATTTTTGCATCTATTTTCATCAGTGATATTGGTCTGTAGTTTTGCTTTTCTGGGACATCTTTGTCTGGTTTTGGTATCAGGGTGATGGTGGCCTCGTAGAATGAGTTTGGGAGTATTCCTCCCTCTGCTATATTTTCAAAGAGTTTGAGAAGGATAGGTGTTAGCTCTTCCAAAGTTTGATAGAATTTGCCTGTGAATCCATCTGGTCCTGGGATTTTGTTTGTTGGAAGATTTTTAATCACAGTTTCAATTTCAGTGCTTGTGATTGGTCTGTTTATATTTTCTATTTCTTCCTGGTTCAGTCTCGGAAGGTTGTGCTTTTCTAAGAATTTGTCCATTTCTTCCAGGTTGTCCTTTTTATTGGCATATAGCTGCTTGTAGTAATCTCTCATGATCCTTTGTATTTCTGCACTGTCAGTTGTTACTTCCCCTTTTTCATTTCTAATTCTGTTGATTTGAGTCTTCTCCCTTTGTTTCTTGATGAGTCTCACTAGTGGTTTATCAACTTTATGTTCTCAAAGAACCAGCTTTTAGTTTTATTGATCTTAGCTATTTTTTCCTTCATTTCTTTTTCATTTATTTCTTATCTGATCTGTATGATTTCTTTCCTTCTGCTAACTCTGAGGTGTTTTTGTTCTCTTTTCATTAATTGCTTTAGCTGTAAGTTTAGGTTGTTTATTTGAGATGTTTCTTGTTTCTTGAGGTAGGATTGTATTGCTATAAACTTCCCTCTTAGAACTGTTTTTGCTGCATCCCATAGGTTTTGGGTCATCGTGTTTTCATTGTCCTTTGTTTCTAGGTATTTTTTGATTTCCTCTTTGATTTCTTCAGTGATCTCTTGGTTATTTAGTAGTGTATTGTTTAGCCTCCATGTGTTTGTACTTTTTACAGATTTTTTCCTGTAATTGATATCTAGACTAATAGCGTTGTGGTCATAAAAGATACTTGATACGATTTCAATTTTCTTAAATATACCAAGGCTTGATTTGTGACCTTACATATGCTCTATCCTGGAGAATGTTCCATGAGCACTTGAGAAGAAAGTGTATTCTGTTGTTTTTGGATGGACTGTCCTATAAACGTCAATTAAGTCCATCTTATTTAATGTATCATTTAAAGCTTGTGTTTCCTTTTTACTTTCATTTTGGATGATCTGTCCATTGGTGAAAGTGGGGTGTTAAAGTCCCCTACTATGACTGTGTTACTGTCGATTTACCCTTTTATGGCCGTTAGCATTTGCCTAAGTATTCAGGGTCACCTATGTTGGGTGCATAAATATTTACAATTGTTATATCTTCTTTTTGGATTGATTCCTTGATCACTATGTAGTATCCTTCTTTGTCTCTTGTAATAGTCTCTATTTTAAAGTCTATTTTGTCTGATATGAGAATTGTTATTCCAGCTTTCTTTTGATTTCCATTTGCATGGAATATCTTTTTCCATCCCCTCACTTTCAGTCTGTAGGTGTCCCTAGGTCTGAAGTGGGTCTCTTGTAGACAGCATATATACGGGTCTTGTTTTTGTCTCCATTTAGCCAGTCTGTGTCCTTTGGTTGGAGCATTTAATCCATTTATATTTAAGGTAGTTATTGACATGTGTGTTCCTATGACCATTTTCTTAATTGTTTTGGGTTTGTGATTGTAGGTCTTTTCCTTCTCTTGTGTTTCCTGGCTAGAGAAGTTCCTTTAGCATTTGTTGTAAAGCTGGTTTGGTGGTGCTGAATTCTCTTAGCTTTTGCTGGTCTGTAAAGGTTTTAATATCTCTGTCGAATATCAATGGGATCTTTGCTGTGTAGAATAACCTTGGTTGTAGGTTTTTCCCTTTCATCACTTTAAATATGTCCTTTCACTCCCTTCTGGCTTGCAGAGTTTCTGCTGAAATTTCAGCTGTTAACCTTATGGGGATTCCCGTGTTTGTTATTTGTTGCTTTTCCCTTGCTGCTTTTAATATTTTTTCTTTGTAATTAATTTTTGATAGTTTGATTAATATGTGTCTTGGCGTGTTTTTCCTTGGATTTATTCTGTATAGGACTCTCTATGCTTCCTGGACTTGACTGACTATTTCCTTTCCCATACTAGGGAAGTTTTCAACTATAATCTCTTCAAGTATTTTCTCAGTCCCTTTCTTTTTCTCTTCTTCTTCCCAGACCCCTATAATTTGAATGTTGGTGCATTTAATGTTGTCCCAGCGGTCTCTGAGACTGTCCTCAAGTCTTTTCATTCTTTTTTCTGCTCTGCAGTAGTTATTCCCACTATTTTATCTTCCAGGTCACTTATCTGATCTTCTGCCTCACTTATTCTGCTATTGATTCCTTCAAGAGAATTTTTAATTTCATTTATTGTGTTGTTCATCATTATTTGTTTGCTCTTTAGTTCTTCTAGGTCCTTGTTAAACATTTCTTGTATTTTCTCCATTCTATTTCCAAGATTTGGATCATCTTTACTATCATTATTCTGAGTTCATTTTCAGATAGCCTGCCTTTTTCCTCTTCATTTGTTTGGTCTGGTGGGTTTTTACCTTGCCCGTTCATCTGCTATGTATTTCTCTGTCTTCTCATTTTGCTTAACTTACTGTGTTTGGGGTCTCCTTTCTGCAGGCTGCAAGTTTGTAGTTCCCATTGTTTTTGGTGTCTGCCCCCAGTGGGTAAGGATGGTTCAGTGACTTGTGTAGGCTTCCTGGTGGAGGGGACTGGTGCCTGTGTTCTGGTGGATGAGGCTGGATCTTGTCTTTCTGGTGGGCTGGAATGTGTTCGGTGGTGTGTTTTGGGGTGTCTGTGAACTTATTATTATTTTAGGCCTCCTCTCTGCTAATGGGTGGGGTTGTGTTCCTGTCTTGCTATTTGTTTGGCATAGTGTATCTAGCACTGTAGCTTGCTGTTTGTTGAGTGGAACTGCGTCTTAGTGTTGAGATGAAGATCTCTGAGAGAGCTTTTGCCATTTGATATTACGTGGGGCCGGGAGGTCTCTGGTGGGCCTATCTCCTGAACTCGGCTCTCCTACCTCAGAGATTCAGGCCTGACACCCGGCTGGAGCACCAAGACTCTGTCAGCCACACAGCTTTAGGGAAGTCTGACGTCTTCTGCCAGCTTTCAATAGGTGTTCTGTAGGAGCTGTTCCACATGTAGATGTATTTTTGATGTATTCCTGGAGAGAAAGGTGATCTGCATTTTTACTCCTCTGCCATCTTGAAGCTCTGCCTAACTTATTTATTTTATAGTAGTAGTTCATACCTCTTAATTCCCTACCCCTGTCTTGCCCCTCCCCCTTCCCTCTCCCCACTGGTAACCACTAGTTTGTTCTTTATATCTGTGAGTCTGTTTCTTTTTTGTTATATTCACTAATGTGCTTTAGAGTCCACATATAAGTGATATACAGTATTTGTCTTTCTCTGACTTATTTCACTTAGCATAATACCTTCTAAGTCCATATATTTTATTGCAAATGGCAGAATTTCATTCTTTTTTGTGGCTGAGTAGTATTCCATTGTGTGACATATATATATCTGATTCCTTGAGTTCTGTTCTTCTTTCTCAAGATTGTTTTGGCTGTTGGATCTTTTATGTTTCCATACATATTTTTTAAAATTATTTGTTCTAATTCTGTGAAAAATGCCCTTGGTATTTTGATAGGGATTGCACTGAATCTGTAGATTCCCTGAATAGGACCTTTTAAATACTAAGAAAAGTCTGTTCACTTTAAACATTAGAAACAATGATTTACACATATTAATCATGGTTTCCAGGCCAAACTTTATATATATAATTTTTTAATTCCACATTTTATGAATAACATGACTTTTAAAATAGAAGACTATATATTACCCATTCCATGTATTATTTAGATGATTTGGATTCATTCCCACTGCTAGCTCAAATAACCCCTCTAAACAAATGGAAAGTGTCTGAAAAAAATAAAACATTAAATTTCAATAATACAAATGAATTTATCACTAATCCTTTCCAAAAGGTGTGAAATTGCACTTATATGTTGTTTTCATTATGCATTCATTTGTAATAACCATAACCATTCTTCCTGTATTATTAGACATACATTTACTATACAAAAATATACATTTTCACAATAAATAACATTTTATTTAATTTAAATCTTTACTTTTGTTCTTTAATCGTGCTATTTTATAAAAATAAATTTATATATGTGGTAGTTCTGTTTTAAAATAACTTCCTATCATTTATACTCTGATTTTATAAAATATAGAAAATTGTATTTAAAAAGTGTTCTATAATTGTAGACCTAGAGATAATTACTGTTAATGTTTTTCTCTCATACATACAGGTGTGTATATGTGTGCATAAACATATGGGCATATATACATATATATTATAATATAAATAAGACTTTATTTTAATAGACTCTAATTTTTAGAGAAGTTTTAGGTTCACAGCAAAACTGAGCAGAAAGTACAGAGATTTTCCTAAACCTCCTACCCCTGCACATTCACAGACTCCCACTATCAACATCTGGAACCAGAGGGGCACATCTGTACCAAAAAATGAACCTATATTGACACATCATTATCACCCAAAGTCCATAGTTTACTTAGGGTTCACTCTTGATCTTGTACATTCTATGTACAGTTTTGACAACTGTATGATGACATGTGTCTTACAGATTAGTTTCACTGCCCAAAATGTCCTCTCTCCTCTGCCTACTGATCCCTCTCTCTCCACTAAACCCCTGGTAACAATTGATCCTTTTACTGTCTTTATAGTTTTTTAGTATTAATTTTATTTTATGAAAACACTTTCTTTTATGAACATATTTCATGTCATTAAAATTTGCAAATATATAATTTTATAAATTTATATAATATTGTATTTAAGTATCATTTTCCTATTTTTTGCCATATAATATTTAACCATTCTGATATTGTTGGGTATTTAAGTAGTCAATTTATTTTTTTCTTGCTATTATAAATAGTTCCTTTATGAAAATTTTATCCATTAATTTTTGAAAAATATTATGATTTTCTTAGCTTACAGTATAGATATTGAAGTCCATATTTTACAGTTCCTCAGGCCAAAAAAAAAAGGATTCATCCATGACTCCTTTATTTCTCTTCTACCTTATTTCCGTTCCATCATCAAATCCTTTCAATTCTACCTATCAATACAATCTACACCCCAATCCAACCTTTTTTTTTTTTTAAACCACTTTCATATAAACTATTCTATTCTAAGTCACTGTCTTCTCTTGTTTGTGTAAATAAAGTAGGAATAGACTATGGCACTAATAAACCCTTACCTCCCTCAAGTTATCTCAACATGACAACTGGTATGATCATGTAAACTGAGTTAGATTGCATCATTCCTGTGCCCTTTTATTTAGAAGGGCAGAGGAGCAAAAATAGCTAAGCAAAGTAAGAATTAGGTTGGAAGAATCACTACCTGACTTTAAAAATTACAGTCAGGCTACAGTAATCTCTTGTATTTTAAATACGACTAGATAGCAACTGGAAAGTGAAACAAAAAAAATTCACTTACAATTGCGTCAGTTTAAAATATTGAATAAATTTAGAAAAAATGTGAAAGACCTCTACATTGACAGTGTGATATTGGTGAAGGAATAGACACCTAAATCAATGGAACTGAATAGAGAGTTCAGAAATATATCCACACAAATGTGATCATTTGATTTTTGACAAAAGCACATAAGAAGTTCAGTAGAGAAAAGATAGTCTTTTCAACAAATTGCTAATCCATATGCAAAAATATGAATCTCAATCTAAACCTCAAACCTGTACAAAAGTTAAATCAAAAATTAATCATAGGTCTAAATTTAAAGTGCAAAACTTTAAAAAATTTAGAAAAAAAAAAAAAAAGGAAGAAAATCTTCTTGACCTGCATTTAGGTGAAGTGTTCTTAGACAACAAAAGCATCATCAACAAAAAAACTATAAAGTGGATTTCATCAAAATTAAAAACTATTTTAACTACTAGTTGTTTTATCCTGTCACTTTGCTAAATTTACTTAATAGTTGCCATAGTTGTTTTTCAGATTCCTTAGGATTTTCTATGTAATCAATCAATCATGCTCTCTGTGAATGGAGACATTGTACTTAAAAAATTTTTTTTCTCTCATTACTATGCGTAGGATATCCTGAATAATGTTGAACAGATGTGGTGAGAGTGGGCATCCTTGCCTTTTTTTTTTCAGTTTTTAGTGATAAAGTATTTAATATTCCATAATTAAGTATAATGGCAGTTGTAGGGGTTTATTTTCTTTGTTTTATTTTTTTGCTTGTTTACTTTTGGTAGACAAACTTTCTCAAGTTGAAATAGTTTCCTTTCATTCATAGTGTTCTGAGAGCTTGTAAATCTTATAAGTTTTTATAGTGAAGTATTGAATTTTGTCAAATGATTTCCTGCATATATTGAAATGATGTTTTCTTTTATTCCATTAAATGGTGAATTAAATTGGTAAACTTGAATGTTATTTCAAGTTTGAATGTTATTTGAATGTTAAATTAGCCTTGCATTCTTGGAGTAAATGCTATTTCAGCATGATGTGTTATACTTTTTACATATTTCTGGCTTTGATTGCCAATATTTGCAAGTATTTTTTGCATCTACATTCATTGAGAGATATTGTTCAGTAATTTTTTGATAATTTTTTCATCAAGTTTTTGTTTTAACTTACATTAGCTCAGAGTTGAGAAATGTTCCCTCTTCTGTTTACTGAAAGAATGCATAAAATTGGTGATATGTCTTCTTTAAATTTGTGATAAAACTCATCAGTGAAACCATTTGGGCTTGGAGTTTTCTTTGTGAAGAGGTTTTTGATAAGAAATTCAATTTTTAACAGCTACACAGCCAATCATATTCTATATTTCTTCTTGTGTCAGCTTTGATAAGTTGCATTTTGCAAGATATGTATATATTTTTATCTAAATTTTCAAATTTGTTGCATGAACATATTCAGAATAATTTTCTATTTTCCTTTGGATAACTTAATTTTAACATCAAAAATGAGGCAAACACATAACAAAATGGAAACTATAGGCCAACATCTGTGATGATCATGAATTCAAAAACCTTACAACATTTATTAGCAAACCAAATTCAACAATCTGTTGAAAGAAAAATATATTAATACCTAGTTGTGCAAACTCCAGGAGGGAAATGTGTTTAGCATAAGGAAATCAGTGAATGCAATCCACATTTTAACAGGTTACAAGAGAAAATATATATTATCATAATCATAGAAGAAGCAGGAATTAAAAAATAAAACATAGCATTCATTTATGATAGAAGATAGAACTAAAAAAATAAAATGTAGCATCATTTATGATAGAAGAAATCTAGGAATAGAAAAGCACTTTAACCTGAGAAAAATCATTCTGTATAAGCATACAGTAACTCAAACTTGATGGTGAAGCTCTGAATATTTTTTGAGCTCTCCAAAAGGATAAAGGTGATCACTAACACCACTTCTATGCATCATTGAAATAGAAGACCTAACTTGTACATTAAGATAAGAAAAACAAAATATATTAAAATTGTAAAGATAGAACCAAAATTTTTCTTTTTTTGAGATTATGCAATTTTGTACATGGACGACACAAAATTATTTGTCAATATAGATTATTAAAACTTCTAAGAGCTTTTTAGTATAAAATCAATATATAAAAATCAGTTTCATAAATGAGGGGTTACATATTTTTGACCTTAGGGTGAGGAAGGCCTTCTTAAGCCCCAAAGAGCAGAACTCATAAGCTGGCATATGAGGACATAATAGATGTATTAAACCGTACCCATATTTTACAGATTTTGTTGATCAATAAAAGATACCATAAAAAATCAATAAAAGATACCAAAAAAATCCTTTATTTAACAGGAAAAAAATATTTTTAAAGTCTATAACTGACAGGGGTTAATATCTAGAATATACAGTGATTACCTGTAAGTCAGTATGAAAGATATAAGAAACCCAATTAAAAAATGAGCAGGGCTTCCCTGGTGGCGCAGTGGTTGAGAGTCTGCCTGCCAATGCAGGGGACACAGGTTCGAGCCCTGGTCTGGGAGGATCCCACATGCCGCGGAGCAACTAGGCCCGTGAGCCACAACTACTGAGCCTGCGCGTCTGGAGCCTGTGCTCCGCAACAAGAGAGGCCGCGATAGTGAGAGGCCCGTGCACCGTGATGAAGAGTGGCCCCCGCTCGCCACAACTAGAGAAAGCCCTTGCACAGAAACGAAGACCCAACACAGCCAAAAATAAATAAATAAATTAATTAAAAAAAAAAAAATGAGCAAAGGGTATATATATAAAGCCAATTCACACAACATCAAACAGAAATATCTATCAAATATTTGAAAAGCTGGTCATACCTGACATTAGTAATCTGTAAATTAAATGTAAATTTAATGATTGTATCAACTTGCCAGAAGGAAGGCAGTGGAAATTCAAGTCCTCTAAATTCTTATAATTTATAAAAACTTTTGAACAGATGAAGATACACAGAATGAAGGTGAGAGTTAATAATATTAAAAATGATCATTATCACTGAAATTGTATGGAGAATATATATGATGCACTCCTTCTCCAATTATTATTTTTTCCCTTGGAGTTATTCAGCAGAGCTTGGAAAGGATTGAGCACTGTTTTAAACATGTATTTCTTCTTGTCATGTGACCCTCCAAAGAAATTAGCCTTTAAAGTTGGAAAAGCTCTCCATGCATACTATGATTATACTTGTGTATATAATGTATGTACTTTGTGATACTGACTGCTCAGTAAGGGTCATAAGTCAGATTGCTATTATTTTTTATTTTTAAGGTAGTTTTCTTCAAATAAGTTATTTCCTTTGCTTGAAACACCATGAACATAGCCTTTTTTGATTGTAAAACCTTTGGAGTATAACAGTTTTTTTCAACGGTTCTGAAACAAACAAAAAAAGTTTCACTTATTCCTGAAACCCTGATGGGTTTTAAACTGTGTAGCTCACTTCTTTGTTCTATGTAACAAAAGAAACTTCTTAGGATTTCTGACTGCACTGTTCTGGTTGTGCCAGGTTACTACTGCCTTTTACAAGACAGAAAAACGTTCAGCACTTCTGACTCAGACTGCTTATTCAAAGACCAGAGCCTTGAAAAGGGCATTGAGATGGCCTTAGAGCTAAATTTACATTATTTTTATGGTTTTGAGATTCTGATTTTCGGAACTTCAGCATTTACAACATTTTGATAAAAGACAGTCTTAGCTTTGGCGGGAAGGGGCTTTAGAATATTTTCTATTCTGTGTAAATTGATTAGCTGGTCATCAATGTCTTCCGCATTCTTGGCTGCTTACAACATGAAGAGATTTCCACTAAGCCAATAAATATGCTGAAAGCTTTGAGAGTAAATAAGGCACAAGTTGAAATTCCTGCATTCTGTTCTAAGGCCAAGATTGTAAGAACTAGAAAAGGTTATTCGCTCCTTCTTCCCTTCTTTCTCTTCCTCCTCTCCCTCCCACTCCCCTCCCTTCTACTCTCCCTCCCTCCCTCCCTCCCTCCCTCCCTCCCTCCCTTCCTTTCTCTTTCTTCCTTTCTTTAAGTTACAGAGAGTTCAGTAAGAGCACTAAGAAATGAAGTTGATTGATGCCTGTTGTTTAAAATAACAAAAGGTGCCATATATGTGTGATAAAACTTACGATCTAATATATATGTTACATAGTATATCCTAATAATGTATTAAACATAATATATAATGTGTAATAGAGTCAATCCCATTTTGGGGCATTTAGGTGCTTTCTAGTTTTTTGCATCATAAATAATATTAAGTAACTTATTGTACAAAAATCTTTGCCAAATTTCTGTTTCCTTTAATTAAAAGTAACAGTAGGTTTAAGTAAAAGTAGGTTTACTAAGATAAAAAGTATGAACAGATTTTTAAAAATCTAAACGTTTGTTGCTGTTCTGTAAAAATCTATTGATTTATGATACTTATTTCGAACTGTCTTCTTTATGACATTGCAATCATTTCAAATAGGTATTTCTTTTCTATTGTTTCTCTTATTATTAAAATGCTCAGTTTTCTCCCCTATCTTGGATTCCAAAATGCTGACAGCCAGGCTTATATGCTCCATGCAGGAGATAGGCTGATTCCATTCTGGGGAACCTGAGCAGTCAAAGAGAAAAGTCTAAATTTTCCCACATTCAAGTTTCCCTAACAAAACAGCCCTGCCAGCTGATCTACAGTGAGGCTCCCCGTTGACAGAGACCATTCACCAGTGCAGAGCTTTGAATCAGCTTTTAGGTGTTTCATCTCTAAGTACAGATAGCCAGAAATCATTGGACACAAAAGACAGAGACTGAAACATACATATAGGAAAAAGGACTTTTAATTTTAGATCAGGAAGTCCACAAACCAAATGGCAGATGTATTAGAGAGATCATAAAAAATTAAGTGACGAAAATCATCAAATAAATGATTCAAGATTTCATGAAATTGAAGGACGTGAGTTTCTGTGTTTAACAGAAACATTTGGGGAGAAAAATTGGCCCAAATTAAACATATCATTATGAACTATCAAAACAATGGAGTAAATGGGACAATTGCAAAAGCTTGTTGAAAAAAAATCAAACAATAAAAGAAGCCATGTACAAAGAATCTGTAGTCCAAATGTTTGTAGATTTCTCTATTTTGACACCAGAAACTCAAAGCCAATAGAGCAAGGCATTTACATTTTGACAAAAAAAGGATATCTAACCTAGAATTTTATACAGAAGTAATTATGTGTAGACAAGGATATTTTCACATATGGGAATTCTCAAAAAATTTCTCATTAACATATCCTTTCTCAGTAAGTGAAGGAGTGGGTAAACCAAGAAAGAAGAAATAATAGGATCCAGGAAACAATGGCTCCAACTCAAGAAAAAGATAATGCCCTAGGATGATGGTGAAAGAAGATGTCAGGGTGAGCACTGTGCTCCAGGTGTAAAAACCAGGTCCAAAAAGTCCAGGGGACCTGTCTCCAGGATGAGGTAATTGATAGGACCCATGAGGTATTTGAACATATTGAGAGAGATTGTAGACAACTTGGGGATAGCTTGGGGCTGAATTAGTGGGAAAGAGAACACAAAAAGGTAAAAAGAAAATAAATATTACCTTCAATGTAAAGTAAAAGTTGTGCCCCCCCAAAAGTAATCTCCATCTAGTACTTAGTCAATCTAGGAATAATGTTCACATAATCTTAATAATCTAAGCATTTAATATTGATCTAACTAAAAGTATGGTATAAAAGTATTGAGAGGATGGGTGGACCCAGATATATTTCAGATATAGAAATAGAAATAATTTGGGAGATAGTATGTTTGTGTTTGTCATGTTTGATGACTAAATGACTAAATGACATGTTTGATGACATGTTTAGATGACTAAATGCTCATCTTCCATACTGGGAAATCAATTAATAATTGCTACAACTAAAAAAAAAAAAAAAAAAAGAAGAATTAGACATAATGAACTAAATCAAAGAATTGAAAGTTGTTGCCCCTGGGAAATGAAAACAGAGAAAGGGGTTATAAGGACCATTATTTTGTGATAAGTCTTATAGAACTATTTAATATTTTAATCTATGTGAAAGAACTTTTTTCCTGAAGTTGGTAACTAAAATCTACATGATGAAGTGTTCGATCACTAAAATTCTAAGTTTTATATAGGACAAAATTGTGGTGAAATGTTTTCTGCCCAAATAACACATGCAAAAACAAAACAAAAAATTCAGTGAAATTCAATTATAAAATAAACAGTTTGTGCCACAAAATTACTGTGCCTTCCACTAGCTGCTAAGTTGTATCGACCCCATTATACAGGGTGTCTTACCAAGCAGTCATATGTTCTTGAATAATTAATTATTGCTTACTCTGGTGATACATCATTAGCATAAGATAATGATATTTTCAGATAGCCAAAGTATCCTTAGGCAGACAAGGTCTTTGGCAAATAAACACTGTGTATATGTAGACTCCAGTACAAAATAGAATCATGAATTTTTTTAGGGGAACTTACAGATCTTAAAAATTGGATAGCAGGTGCTTTGGTTTCAGTCTGAAGTAACAGTTTGTTAATGACACATCCCATAATCAGATTTTCTATCCATGAATTTATTGGCTGAAATAGTTACTAATATGACAAATTTATTAGCCTGCAATGAGAAACGCCAACGTTGAAGCAGATGGTCTCCTCCAACAAGTGACAATTTGAAGCATCAGATTTATCATGAAACAAATGAAACTGTTTAGAACCATGGTATTCTGGCCTCCGAAGGAAAGAACAATAGGAATAGTAGCAATTAATAGCAATAGTAGCTTTATAGTTTAGTCACATTTTAGGAAATCTTTGATGAGGAACTTTTTCAAAAAGCCTTTTTTAAAGTGCCATGTGAAGAATTTTATTTCTTTACTAAAGTGCAAACTGAAGCTGTTTTCTTGGTTTGATTACATTTGAATTTTCTTATTTTTTTACAGAGATTTAGCATGCGTGTGTGTGTGTGTGTGTGTGTGTTGAAAGAAAGATAATTTCTGAACACCCATCTAAGAAAACGCCAGCAGGAAAGTGACAATAGCACCTGTGGGAAATAGCAAAAAGAACATTGTGGGTGTTATGTCCTGTGGGGTTTGGTGGTTGGTGGTAAAAATCAATTATATACTGTACAAATAAATCCAGGGGGATGGAAGATGGCAAGCGCAAATAATGTGTTAGTGTCCTTAAATATATATCACCTATAGAGTTAGTAGCACCAGCCATGACCCAATTGTGGAACACAGCTGAAAGCTACAATAAAAGGTTGAACCCACGTACAACCCTTGTGCAAGTGATCGCAACTAGCTTAAGTGAAATTGTGCCAAAGCAGAGTGCCTTCATAAGCCATTCTTTATTCCTTTCTGTTGCCCATATTAATTGCCAGAAATCTGTTCTGTGGCAAACTTCCACCTCAAAAGTATTTGCAAAAGTGGCTTAAGAGATGTTAGGTTTTAGTGTCAGTAGGAGATCAGCTACAATTCTAGTGGACTGGGTCCTATGCTGTTTCTTACAAGTGTTTGCTTTTGTGTGTAACACTTGATTCCAAATCTTACTCTACCTTGGTGAAGTAATTTAAAAGAGAATTCAAAAGGAAGATCGTTTTGGGTGTCAAACAGTCTCAGCTAAGCAGAAAGGCAAAAATCTATAGTTTGATCTCACTTGTATATGAGTGTGCTGATGGCCTGTCTGAAAAACAGTGGTTGAAATCCCATGCAATGAAAGCATTGTTCACATAGTTTAAGTTGAGTAATTGCTATTGTTTAATGAATATCTTTCATCTATCTATTCATCTATCTATCTATCATCTATTAATCATCTATCTATTATTTACCGATCTGTCATTATCTCTCTATACCTATCTATCTATCTATCTATCTATCTATCTATCTATCTATCTATCTATCTATCTATCTCCCTCCAGTCGTTAAAAACACCATTAGGTTAGGGTATTATGTCCATTTTGAAGATAGGGTAATGAAATGAAGAATTTATGCTTTAAAAATATCCTTGTGATGGCTTTGACATTTGAAGAAGGAAAAGGAAAGTGAGAGCCAGAAAGAAGTCTCAGACTGTAGCCAGATGAAACAAGCTGGCTCTTGGGGAGAGACGAGCAGGGAGGAGGGAGAGTGGACCGATTGTGTACACTTCAGAGAGAGAGTAATACCTTTGGGATTTTTATAATATATTTGGTTATATATAGCATAAAATCCTTCTTTTTTTTTTTAATTTAAAGATTTCTCTTCTACTCCCATGGTTCATAATCCCTACTGCTTTTTTCCCTGAGCATTGTAAGTACTAGGAATTCTTTTCTAATACCAGAGTGGTAGAATATCCAAAAGAGACTGTTTGGTGGTAGTGGTACTCTAATTATTGCTTTTATGGTATCTGCTGCTTATACGTTACCTTGCTGAATAAAATTCTAAGTTTTCCTGTATATGCTAAGATATTTTACAAAAGGTATTTGTCTTTAAACTGTAAGTCCCCCACTGATTGTTCCCATCCCTTCTCTGCTGAGGCTATAATAACTTTCAATTATATCTGGAAACTTAATAGAAATTTAAATGGGAGCTATGTTTTTTAACTTTGAATTAAAATGAAGAAAAATAAACTGAAAATATATAAAGTGCTTAATTTGATCAGTTTCAATACATTTATATAACCATGAGATCATCACCAATATCAAAATAGTAAACATTTCCATCAACCACAAAAGTCTCCTTGTGTCCGTTTATAATCCATTCCTCCCACCACCGCCATCTTCAAATAACCAGTAAACTGTTATCTCTTATAGCTCACTACTTCATATTAATACACATACTATTTTTTTTTTTTTGGCCTGGCTTCTTTCCTTCAACACAATGATTTTGAGGTTCATTTATGTTGTTATATATAACATTAGTTAATTTTAATGACTAGGAAGTATTCCACTGAGCAAATATATTCCAAATTGTTTATTCACTTATCTGTCGATGAGCATATAAATTGATTCCGGTTTGGGGCTATTGCAACTCCCTTTGAATGAATATTCATATGCAAGTCTCTGTGCAGACATATATTTTCAATTCCTTGTGGTTAATAAAATTTCAGTGAACACTCACAGACAAATCTTTGAACAGACATATATTTCAATTCTCTGTGGTCAATACCGAGAAATAATATGACTAAGTCACATGGCAGGTGAACGTTTAACTTTGTTAAGAAACTGTCAAGCTGTTTTCCAAAGTGATTATACCATTTTACATTCTTTTCAGCACTGTATGAGAGTTCCAGTTGCTCCACGTCCTCACTAACACTGGGTGTGGTAAGATTGTTTATTTTGATCCATTTTCATGGTTATGTAATGGTATTTTATTTTATTTTTAATTTGCATTTCTCTGGTGAATAACAGTGTTGAATATCTTTTCATGTACTTACTGGACACTCATATATATTCTTTTGCATTAATTTTTATTGGATTGTGTTTTTCTTATTGGATTGTAAGAATTTTTCATATTTTCTAGATATAAGATTTTTGTCTAATGTAAGTGTTTCCAATGTTTTCTCCAAGTCTGTGGTTTAACTTTTCATTTTTTAAATTACATTTTTCAAAGAGCAAAATCTGTTATACTGATGAGGTCCAGTTATGATTTTCTCTTTTTTGACTTAAGCTTTCTATGTTCTGTTTAGAAAACTTTGACTTTGCCTTTCTTCTAGATTTTATTTTTTTAGGTCTTATATTTAGGCCCATGATCCACTTTGAGTTAATTTTGTGTTTGATGTGAGGTCAACGTTCACTTTTATCCATAGAGGTATCCAGTTATTGCTATAACCTTGCAAACACTTTCTTTTCCTCATTGAATCGCCTTGTCATCTTTGTGAAAAATCAATTGACCATATCATATAGGTCTATATCTGGACTACTCCGTTCCATTGAGCTAAATATCTAGGATTTTTGTTTGTTTTTGGCCTTTGAAATATTAAATTGTCTTGATTACTTTAGCTTTATAGTAAGACTTAAAATCAAGTAAGTTCGTTCTCATACTTTGTTCTTTTTATAAAAAAATTAATTGGTTAATTAGGGCTCTTGCATTTCCAAACAAATTTTAGAATTAATTTGTCAAATTCTAGAAAAAAAAGACTTGGAATTTTTTTGGAATTGCTTTGAATCTATAGACCAACTGCCATCTTAATACTGAGTCTTCAAATTCAGGAACATGGTGTATCTTCCGATTTATTTAAGTCTTTAATTTCCCTCAGCACTTTTTAAAATTGGAGTATAATTGCTTTACAATGTTGTGTTAGTTTCTGCTGTACAACAAAGTGAATCAGCTATACATATACATATATCCCCTCCCTCTTGGAACTCCCTCCCACCCCCACCCACCCCATCCCACCCATCTAGGTCATTACAGGCACTGAGCTGAGCTCCCTGTGCTATACCACAGGTTGCCACTAGCTATCTATTTTACACAGGTAGTGTATTTATGTCAAACCTAATCTCCCACTTCATCCCACCCTTCCCTTCCCCCACTGAGTCCACACATCTGTTCTCTATGTCTGCATCTCTATTCCTGCCCTGCAAACCGGTTCATCTGTACCATTTTTCTAGATTCCACGTATATTCATTAATAGACGATATTTGTTTTCTCTTTCTGACTTACTTCACTCTGTATGAGAGACACTAGGTCCATCCACATCTCTGCAAATGACCCAATTTCGTTCCTTTTTATGGCTGAGTAATATTCCATGTTTATATGTACCACATCTTCTTTATCCATTCATCTGTCGATGGACATTCAGTTTGTTTCCATGTCCTGGCTATTGTAAATAGTGCTGCAATGAACATTGGGGTACATGTGTCTTTTTGAATTATGGTTTTCTCAGGGTATATACCCAGTAGTGGGATTGCTAAGTCATATGGTAGTTCTATTTCTAGTTTTTTAAGGAACCTCCATACTGTTCTCCATAATGGCTGTATCAATTTACATTCCCACCAACAGTGCAAGAGGGTTCCCTTTTCTCCACACCCTCTCCAGCATTTGTTTTTTGTAGATTTTCTGATGATGGCCATTCTAACCAGTGTGCAGTGATACCTCATTGTAGTTTTGATTTGCATTTCTCTAATAATTAGCAATGTTGAGGATCTTTTCATGTGCCTCTTGGCCATCTGTATGTCTTATATGGAAAAATGTCTATTTAGGTCTTCTGCCCATTTTTTCACTAGGTTGTTTTTTGATATTGAGCTGCATGAGCTGTTTGTATATTTTGGAGATTAATCCTTTATCCCTTGCTTCATTTGCAAATATTTTCTCCCATTCTGAAGGTTGTCTTTTCGTCTTATTTATAGTTTCCTTTGCTGTGCAAAAGCTTTTAAGTTTAATTAGGTCCTATTTGTTTATTTTTGTTTTTATTTCCATTTCTCTAGGAGGTGGGTCAAAAAAGATCTTGCTGTAATTTATGTCAAAGAGTGTTTTCCCTGTGTTTATCTCTAAATGTTTTATAGCGTTCAGTGTTATATTTGTGTCTTTAATCCACTTTGAGTTTATAAGTAGTGTTCTAATTTCATTCTTTTACATGTAGCTGTTCAGTTTTCTCAGCACCACTTATTGAAGAGACTGTCTTTTCTCCATTGTATATTCTTGCCTCCCTTGTCATAGATTAGGTGATCATAGGTGTGTGGGTTTATCTCTTGGCTTTCTATCCTGCTCCATTGATCTATATTTCTGTTTTTGTGCCAGTACCATACTGTCTTGATTACTGTAGCTTTGTAGTATAGTCTGAAATCAGGGAGCTTGATTCCTCCAGCTCCATTTTTCTTTCTCAGGATTGCTTTGGCTATTTGGGATCCTTTTTGTTTCCATACAAATTGTAAAATTTTTTGTTCTACTTCTGTGAAAAATGCCATTGGTAATTTGATAGGGATTGCCTTGAATCTGTAGATTGCTTTGGGTAGTATAGTCATTTTCACAATATTGATTCTTCCAATCCAAGAACATGGTATATCTCTCCATCTGTTTGTGTCATCTTTGATTTCTTTCATCGGTGTTTTATAGTTTTCTGAGTACAGGTCTTTTGCCTCCTTAGATAGGTTTACTCCTAGGTATTTTATTCTTTTTGTTGCAGTGGTAAATGGGATTGTTTCCTTAATTTCTCTTTCTGATCTTTCATTGATAGTGTATAGGAATGCAAGAGATTTCTGTGCATTAATTTTGTATCCTGTGACCTTACTGAATTCATTGATTAGCTCTAGTAGTTTTCTGGTGGCATCTTTAGGATTTTCTATGTACAGTGTCATGTCATCTGCAAACAGTGACAGTTTTACTTCTTCTTTTCCAATTTGTATTCCTTTTATTTCTTTTTCTTCTCTGATTGCCATGGCTAGGACTTCCAAAACTGTGTTGAATAATAGTGGTGAGAGTGGACATCCTTGTCTTGTTCCTGATCTTAGAGGAAATGGTTTCACTTTTTCACCATTGAGAATGATGTTTGCTGTGGGTTTGTCATATATGGCCTTTATTGTGTAGAGGTAGGTTCCCTCTATGGCCACTTTCTGGAGAGTTTTTTATCATAAATGGGCATTGAATTTTGTCAAAAGCTTTTTCTGCATCTATTGAGATGATCATATGGTTTTTATTCTTTAATGTGTTAATATGGTGCATCATGTTGATTGATTTGCATATGTTGAAGAATGCTTGCATCCCTGGGATAAATCCCACTTGATCATGGTGTATGATCCTTTCAATGTGTTGTTGGATTCTGTTTGATAGTATTCTGTTGAGGATTTTTGTGCCTATGTTCATCAGTGTTATTGGTCTGTAATTTCCTTTTTTTGTGATATCTTTGTCTGATTTTGGTATCAGCGTGATGGTAGCCTCATAGAACGAGTTTGAGAGAATTATTTCCACCATACTATCTTCCAGCTCACTTATTCGTTCTTCTGCTTCAGTTATTCTGCTATTGATTCCTTCTAGTGTATTTTTCCTTTCAGTTATTTTGTTGTTCATCACTCTTTGTTCTTTAGTTCTTCTAGGTCCTTGTTAAACATTTCTTGTATTTTCTCGATCTGTGCCTCCATTCTATTTCCAGGATTTTGCATCATCTTTACTATCATTACTCTGAATTATTTTTCAGGTAGGTTGACTGTTTTCTCTTAGTTTATTTGGTCTTGTACGTTTTTACCTTGCTTCTTTATCTGTAACATATTTTTTTGTTGTCTCATTTTTTTTTGGTGAGTGGCACTGCATTCCTGTTTGTTTGTTTGTTTGGCCTGAGTCATGCAACACTGGAGTTTGCAGGCAGTTGGGTACAGCCAGGTCTTGGTGCCGAGAAGAGGACCTCTGGGAGACCTCACACAGATTAATATTCCCTGGGGTCTGAGGTTCTCTGTTAGTCCAGCGGTTTAGACTCGGCGCTCCCACCACAGGAGCTCAGGCCTGACCCCCAGCCTGGGAACCAAGATCCTGCAAGCTACACAGCGCAGCAAAAAAAAAAAAAAAAGGCAACAAACAAAAAGGAGCAGAACAATAAAAACAAATAAAAAATAAACTAAAATTAGAAAATAAAAATATATTAGAAAAAATAAAAATATAAATGAAACAACAGCAATAAGGCTAAACAGAACCACAACAGCAAAAAAAAAAAAAAAAAAGGGCAGAAAACGCCTTGGGGGTGGTGGGTAGGCGAGGCTTAGGCTTAGCGCAGCCAGCGGGGGCCCCAGAGGGCAGAGGTTCTGGCCTGGGAACCCCGCAGGCTTCCCAGGGCCTGAGCAGGCAGGGGAAATGCTGGCCACATTCCCTTCCAATCCCCTGAAGGTCTCTCATTGTCCCTGCTTATCCCCTCACCATGAGTGGGCCCCTCCAGGTGTGGGAACCCCTCCCTTCCCCCAGCCATCCCTCAGGGGCGCTCATCCGGTCCTGCCTCTGCTTCTCCTTCCCTTCTCCTCCCCCCACATCCTACCTGGTCACGCAGGGGTTCCTCCCATCCCCTTAGGTATCTGAGGTACCCCACCGGCACCTGGTAGGTGCCCTAGTTGTGAGGAGATGTGAGCTCCATGTCCTCCTACTCCGCCGTCTTCTCCCTCAGCATTTTTGTTGTTTTTGTATTCAGTGTAGATGTCTTGAACAATTTTTACAAGGTATTTCATGATTTTTGGTGCTACTGTAAATGGGGTTTAATGGGATATAAAAATTTTATTTCCAATAGTTTTCTTTTACAATATAAGAATAAAATTAATTTTTAAGAATTAATTTTGTGTCATAAATTCTTGCTAATAAAAATATATTGATTTTAGTAGTTATTTTGTACTTCTACTGGTATTTTCTTGACAGAATATTATCTCACCTACTAATATGAACAGTTTTACTTGTTCGCTTTAGATATTCATGCCTTATATTTCTTTTCCTGGTTGTATTGCATTGGCTAGGAATTTATTCTGTGAAAGAATAAATAGAAGTGGTTAAAGTGAGCATTCCTTACTTTGTTCCCAATCTCCTATGGAACCAATTTAGTTTTTCACAATTTACTGTATTTTTCAAAGAACCTTTATCAGTTTGAGGAAATTCCTTAATATTTCTCTTTTTCTGAGAGTGTTTATCATGAATGGACATTAAATTTTGTGAAATCATGTAATTTTTGTCTTTATTCAGTTAATATTGTAGATTACATTGACTGAAATTTGGATGCTAAACCAACTTTCCATTCTAGGAATAAGAGATACTTACTTTGTCATGATGTATTATCACTTTTTATATGTTTTTATATGTTGTATTCAATTTGCTGATATTTTTAAGAACTTTTAGTCTATATTCATGATAGGTGTATTCTATATATATATTTCCATAATATTTTCTCAGGTTTGGGTTTTAGATTATGCTGGCATCATAAAATGAGTTGAGCAATGAAACATTCTCCTCTATTTCCTGGTAATTTTTCTTCTCTACTATATCATTCTCATTATACAACAAATAAGCTGTTATTTAGTTGATCTTAAATAAGCCCCTTTATAAGAGAACTATCTGAAAAAAAATTATCTGTAATCACTGTCTCCAATATTTTCCCTCGTATTCTCTTTTGAACCTACTCAAATCTGGCTTTGCCCTCTTTATTGTACAGAATCTTCTCGTACTGAAGTCATCAAAGTCTAATTCTTACTCATTACATTGCTAATTCTTAGTCACTATTTGGTCTTCCTTCTATTGACCTAAAGCAACATTTTAAACAATTGCTCCCTCTCTATACTTCAAAGGTTTTCTTCACCTAACTATCAAGACAACACACTAATACAGTTTTCCTCCAGCCTCTCTTGTGATTTGTTATAAGTTTCATTTGCACGTTCCTCCTTAACTCTTTCTCTCTTCTATAATTTGGGGTACCCTAGGCTTTTCTTTGATCTCCTTATATTTATCCTATATACTCCCAATCCAAGTGATCAGATGTAAAGTCTCAAGTCTTTAAATACCAAGAATATTCGGATGACTCTCAAATCATTATCTCTGTCCTAGACCATTCTCCTGAACTTCACACTCATATTCTACTGAAACTCTCCACTTTGATACTTAAGAAATCTCACCTGTTTGTCTACTTTTTCATCATACTCCCCTTTCACATGATTGCATCCAGTCTTGAGAAGGCAGCGAAAGGAACAAGAAAGAAGCAAAGGCTATGACAAATGGAAAGCATAGCAAGATGTTTGATTTAAACCTAACCATATTAATAAATTAAATTAAATGCAAATGGTCCAAATATACCATTTGAAAGGCAGAGATTGACTGGACAAAAATGCAGTAACTATCTGCTGCCTACACAAAATAGACTTTAAATTTTAGTACACAAATACATTAAAAATAAAAGGATGAAAAGCAATATCCTATGCTAATACTGATCAAAAGAAACCAGAGAGCCTATATTAATATCAGACAAACTAGATTTCAGAGCCAAAAATATCCCTAGAGATAAAGATTATTTCATATTGACAAAAGGATCAATTTATTAAGAGGACATAATCTTAAATGTATATGCATCAAATAGCAGAACCCCAAAATATATAATGCAAAAAATGAGAGGATTTCTTGGAGAAATAGATAAATTTACAATTATAGTTGGAAATTTCACCATCTCTCTCTCAATAAACTGATGGAAGGAGTAGAGAGAAAATCAGTAAGGGTATAAAAGATTTGAACAAAACAACCAACCAATTTGAAGTAATTGATATTTATAGAACATACTGTGCAACAACAGCAAAATAACACATTTATTTCAAGAGTACATTAACATTTACAAATATAGACTATATTCTAAACCATAAAGCAAGTCTCAATCAATATGTAAGAATTTAAGTCATGGGATAGATATTCTCTGACTACAGTGGAATTAATTTAGAAATCAATAAAAGAAAGGTATCTGGAAAGTAGCCAAATATTTGGAAACTAAAGAACACACTTCTAAAAAACCCATGGGTCAAAGAAGAAATTAAAAGAAAAATTAGAAAGAATTTTGAGGTCAATGATAATGAGAACATAGCAAAATTTATGGGATGGTGCTAAAGTTGTACTTAGGAGGAAATTTATAGCAGCAAATGCCTATATTAAAAAACAGAAAAGATCTCAGCTTCAACTGTAAGTAATTAGAAAATTAAGAAAAATTAAATACTAAATAAGGATAAGGAAGAAAAAATAAGTATCAGAGTGAAAATCAATAAAATAGAAAACAGAACAATAGAGAAAAACCAATAAAAACAAGATCTGGTATTTTGAGAAGATCAAGAAAATTGATAAACCTCTGAATTAACAGAATGAACAAGAGAAAAGAGAGGACACAGATTAAATACTAACATCAGGAATGAGAGAGATGACATCACTATAGATATTAAAGATAATTAGAGAATTTATGCATAAATTTTCTGCCAATAAATTTGACTACTTAGGTAAGGTGGAGAAAGTTCTTGAAAGGGATAAACTTTTAAAGCTTATACAAGAACAAATAAATAACATAACTAGTCCAACATCCATGAAATACATTGAATTTGTAGTTTCATATCTTCTCCTGAAGAAAACTGCAGGCTCATATGGCCTCCCTGGTGAATTCTGGTAAATATTTATGGAAAAAAAATATGTCAATTATCCAGAAAGTCTTCCAGTAAATGGAAAATGAGAGAAAACTTCCCTACTCATTCTATGAAGCCAGCATTAAGCTACACAAAGATATTACAAAACTACACAAAGATATTACATTAAAAACTACATCACTCATGAACACGCATAGAAAAATTCTGAACAAAATTCTTGAAAATTGAATCCAGCCATACATTGAAAGACTAATAACATCATCACCAAGTACTGTTTATCCCAGGAATGCAATTGGTATAAGGCTCAAAAAGCCCATTCTTTCACTAATTGTGAGTCTAAAATGTTTCCACATATACCAGAGTTTGTCTTTGAGCTTTCTTTTTTGCTGTTTTATTTGTCAATAATGTGTCAATACCATACTTTCATATGGCTTTGAATTTATTATATGAATTAATATCTGGGAGGACAGGTAATTTCCTATCACTTATTTATAAAGTTGACTTAGTTTCTACAGACCTTTACACATCCATGAAATTTTAGAGTAAGTTTTTTAAGTTACTCAAAAAATATCCAACTGGAATTTTAATTGATCTTTAATAATATGGAATCATCTCTCCCAGACTTTGGATGTCTCTTCATTTGTTCAGATAAATAGTTATGTCCTTGCTATGGACTGAATGTTTGTGTTCACCCCACCCCCACCCCCACTCATATACTGAAGCCCTAACCCCTACTGTAATGGTATTTGGAGGCAAGGCCTTTAGGAGGTAATTAGGTTTAAATAAAGTGATGAGGTCGGGGCTCCCATGATAGGATTAGTGTCTTTACAAGAAGAGGAGGAGAGACCAGAGCTTTCTCTCTGCCACGTGAGGATGTGCAAGAAGGTAGTCATTTGTAAGCCAGGAAGAGGGCCTTCACTAGGAACCAAATCTGCCAGCACCTTGATCTTGGACAGCCTAGTCTCCAGAACTGTGAGGAATGAATGTCTGTTTTTTAAGCTACCAGTCAATGGTATTTTGTTACAATACCTGGAACTGACTAATATAGTTATTTACTATAATTTTGTTGTTTCCTCTAAAGAGGGAATATTCTTACTTTGACTAATTCTTAAATATTTTATTATTTATGCTGCTATTATAAAGAGTATCTTATTTTTGTCTTATTGAGTTATTGCTGATTTAGAGATATGCTTTTAATGTTGTCAGTTGAATTTTTAGTTGGTAAACTTGCCTAGCTTATTATAGTTATGGGTTGTTTTAAGGTAGATGTTCATGTCTTGATAGTTTGTGTCTTCCCTCCCAATTCTTACACCTCATTCCTTTTTATTTTCTTATCATGTTGGCCTAGACTACCACAGTATATTAATCATTAAAAATAGTGTGCATAAAGACAGTAGGAATCTGTCTTATTCCCAATCTCAAATTGACTGCATTCATTTTCTAGTTTCCCTGTGAAAGTTCCTCCACTGGTGTAGTTTCCCTTTGAAAGTTCCTCCACTGATATATCTCATTTTGGTAGACAGCCTCTAAGATGGCCCTCAGTGATCCCTGCCTTCTGGTATTTATAATCTGGTGTAACCCTCTTGCCTTGAGTGTGGAATGAGCTTATTCATTCACTTTTCATGAACAAAGTGTAGCAGAAGTGATAGAATGACACTTCCAATATTAGGTTATAAAAGACACTGTTGCTTTTGTCTGGGGTGCCCTCTTTTGCTTGCCCTGGGGGGAAGTTAGCTGCCATGTCATGAGGCAGCTCTATGGAGAGGCCCACATAGGTGAGGTTGGAAGTGGATCTTCTGTGGTCAGTCAAGTCAGGTGAATGAGCTCGGAAGGAGTTCTTCTGAGGCCTGTCAACACCATATGAGTGTGTTTGAAAGCAGATCCTCCTTCATTGGAACGTTGAGATGACTTCAGCCCTGGCCAACACCTTGAGAGCAGCTTTATGAGAGATTCTGAGGCACAACTGCCCAGCTCATCTGTATCTACTATCTTGAGTCACAGAAAATATGAGATGATAAATGTTTTTGTTTTAAGCTACCAAGTTTTGAGATAATATGTTATGCATTAAAGGCAACTAACACACGTTTACCTACTCGTTAAGAAAATTTCCTACTCTTTCAAGTTTGCTAAAGATTTTCTAAATCTTCACTTGAAAAAAATCACATTTTTTTACTCTTTTTTTTTTTTATTGAAGTATAGTTAATTTACAATGTTGTGTTAGTTTCAGGTATACAGCACAGTGATTCAGTTATATATATATCTATTCTTTTTCAGATTCTTTTCCCTTAAAAGTTATTATAAAATATTAAGTGTAGTTCCCTGTGCTATGCAGTAGGTCCTTGTTGGTTATTTATTTTATATGTAGTAGCGTGTATATGTTAATCCCAAACTCTTAATTTATCCATCTACCCCTTTCCCCTCTGGTAACCATAAATTTGTTTACTATGTCTGTGGGTCTATTTCTATATTGTAAATAAATTCATTTGTATCTTTTTTATTTTCTTAAGATTCCACATATAAGGGATATCATATGATATTTGTCTTTCTCTGTCTGACTTACTTCACTTAGATTATGCTAATCTCTAAATCTATCCATGTTGCTGCAAATGGTATTATTTCATTCTTTTTATGGCTGAGTAATATTCCATTGTATATATGTACCACATCTTCTTTATCTGTTCATCTGCTGATGGACCTTTATGTTGCTTCCATGTCTTGGCTATTGTAAATAGTGCTTCAGTAAACATTGGGGTGCATGTATCTTTTCAAATTATGGTTTTCTCCAGATATATGCCCAGCAGTGGGATTGCATGATCATGTGGTAGCTCTATTTTTAGTTTTTTAAGGAACTTCCATACTGTTTTCCATAGTGGCCACACCATTTACAGTGTAGGAGCATTCCTTTTTCTCCACACCCTCTCCAGCATTTATTATTTGTAGACTTTTTGATAATGGCCATTCTAACCAGTGTGAGGTCATACCTCATTGTAGTTTTGATTTGCATTTCTCTGATAATTAGCAGTGTGGAGCATCTTTTTCATGTGCCTTTTGGCCATCTGCCTGTCTTTTTTGGAGGAATGTCTATTTAAATCTTTTGCCCATTTTTCGATTGGGTTGTTTGTTTTTTTGATATTAAGCTGTATGAGCTGTTAGGTTGTTTCTAATTACTCCCTAGTATAAAAAAACAAAGCCTAAAAGAAGATTTCATTTTAAATGGTTGCCTTTAGAGACATTCGAAGAGTTTGAATTACTGAAATGTTAAAGGTTAGAATGATTACTAATATATTCTTTTTTTGATCAATTTTTCTAAATTTTTATTAATCTTTTTAAAGAATAGCTATTTTTGTTATTATCTCTATTTTTATTCTCAGTTTCATTGATTTCTTCTCTTACCTTTGTTATTTCTTTGTTTCTTTAGGAGTTACTATTCTACAACCTCTCTCATTAAAGGTTGAGTTTGTTTATATTTAATCTTCTTTGTTTCTTGATATACACATTTAAACTATAAATTTCACTCTAAGTACGACTTCAACTCTGTCCCACACATTTTGATATGCTCTGTTTTCATTGTCATGAAGTTTACAATATTTCTTAAAATCCCTTATCGTTTTCTTTTGAACCCAAAATCAATGATATGTTAATTAATTTCCAAATATACAGGAAATTAAAATTATCTTTGTTATTAATTTAGAATTTTGTTACAGAGAACAAGTGTATCATATCATCTTTTGTGATTTATTGCCACTGCCCTCATGACTGAATGTATGATTTATTTTTGTGAATGTTCTATGTGTCTTCAAAAGCAGTATGCATTCTTTGCCTGTGGGTGTAGAGTTCTATATATAATCTGTTAACTCAAGCTTATTAATTGTTTTTTCAAACCTTCCGTGTCTCTGCATATAGTGTTGTCTGGTTGCTTTCTTTGTATTTGCATGGAGTATGTTAATATCACCAGCTACAGTAGTTTCTTCCTATACTTCTTTTAAGTTCCTCAGTATATTATGAGGCTATATAGTTAACTCTTTATATGTGAGTATGTTTATAATGTTGTATTTTTGTTGTTGTTCTTCCTTTTGTCAGAATACAGGATCTTTTCTCTTTTTTTATATTGTTTTGCTTTAAGCTTGATTTCATCAGATGTTATGGTTGCTACTTAGACATTTTTGTTCATATTGGTCTGATACAGTTTTTTCCGTCTTTATTACATTTAAACATCTTCATTGTGTGGCTTTGGATTTAGTGTGTTTTTATAAAAACTTTATTCAGGGCTTTTATATTGCTGAAACCTTTTTAATGAGCTCGTATCTTTTCTTATAAAAATAATGTAAACATTAAAAAAAATGTATCCAGTCAGCTCAGTATATAAGTAGGTAAAAGTAGTCTATTTTGAAATAGAAGGACCAGTCCATTACAGAGATAGTTAATAGTCTAGGTTTGCAGCTTCATACAGTGAATTATTCAAAGAATGTCCCAAATTTCACTTGGTTTCACACTGCAGGAGACTAAATTCCAATCTGGTTTGTAGCCCCGGTTTGGGAGAAAAGATGTGCAAAAATGAGTGAGAACCCAGACTTCTTTGAACCCCTTGCTTAGCAATGCTTGTGTAACTTTAAAATAAGAACTCTATTAAAAACTCCCCTATGAGATACATGACAGAGTCCTTCCAGCCGGTAGTTTTCCCAGCGTATAACTATGGATCATTGCCAGCTGCACTGAGGCGGGGCATGAAAAGCAAAACTGAATGAGATAAGCCAGTAATTATGCTTGTATGGTATGCTAGGTGATTGAGCTGTTTAACTGAGAAGGTTACAACTTGGAATGAGAGACAAAAGAACCTTGACTATAGTGTAAAAATAAATATTTGGTAGATTCTTTTTCTTCTCACGATTGACTTTAATTGGATGTTTAACAAGTGTATGTTAAAAGAAACAAATTATATATATTTTAGACTGCCAGGGTGAGGTGAAATGGATATGCTTGCAAGTGAATCATGATAGTTTTATTCTCATTTTTCTTTCTTTATTTAAACACTGTTTCAATGTATTTGGATGTTTTTAGTGTATGATTTGTTATTTTGAAAATACGTATTTGAATGCAACTTCTCCCTTGTGAATCAATAGTAATAAGTTAAATCAGAACATACTGTTTCTCTTTAAAGCTTGGCCATTCTGGAGCAAGTTATGTGCACTTATCTTGATGTTTTACTTTCAAGGTGTCTAAGCAAATTGGAAATAGTGCACTGAAGGCACTTTCACATGTGATATCTGTTAAATGTCATTTACCACTTATGTATTCTTACACAGAATTTTCCTTTCTATCTTTAGAGAATGAGAAATAAAATTTCTTCCCTGCCACTTTTCTTTTCCTATTTGGAAAGGGAAATATTTAAATATATCTTTTGGCACTGTAGATAAACAGGCTATTATTTTATCCATTATTTCCATTGCATGTCTGCATTTCCTAGGAGTTTCCTTTTTTACTATTACGTTTGTTTTGGTAGTGAGAAGATATGTCTATCTTTAATCCAAGTAATTTCTTTTAAAAATAAAATGTCTCTTAACCCCTACTCCTGAATGTAAGTAGTAAATTGTACAGTCATACTTTTTCATCTGTGTGAGATATTTACATTAAATATGCATGTCATATACAATATATGCATAGCTAAAAGCAAAAACTGCCAGTGTTAGAGAGAAATCATTGACAGACTTTATTTCACAAAACACCTAAGACACCATAAAGAATTAATTAAAGCAACACAGATATGCAGTTAGCAAAGCTTAGTTTTAAAGGCATCATTTAAAATATATATAAATATATATACATTTTTGACAGATTCATGTGACTCTTAATAAGCACATAATGTGTGAGAGGAGGAGAAAACTAAATACATACATGTATACATGTAATTTTCATATTATTGCAATTGAATGCATTGGTTTTGTCACTTTAATTTGCTTATATCCATGTTAATTCTTTCAATAACTTTATTCAGCATGGGTCAGACTAAATATGATAAAATAGGAAATAAAAAGATTTTTAAAGATGGAAGAATTGCTCTGATCTGAGGTTTAGCTAATAAACCAGGAGAAATCAGAGACAAGAAGAGCATTGAAAATTTGAGGGTATTTGATAACAATGATCTCTCATATTTATAAAGCACTTAACAGATTCCTCCCTCATTAGTAACTGCTAATATTGTAGATCTCAGATGAAGCATTTTTGGTGGTGGAACCCTTACAGGAATTAAGAGATGAGTAAATGGATAAAATATCAAGGCAAAGAGAAAGACTTTTAGAAAAATTTCAATGAAAGAAATGCTATGGAGCAAAGATGACTGGAGGAAAAACAGATAAATTATATTTTGATTCATTGAAACATGTGGAGGGGAAATGTATAAGTAAGAAGTTGAAGACATGAAAGTTCTAATAGGATAACTAATAGATTACTAATGGACAGCAAATAGCATACAGAGCTAGAGGAAAAAAGGACTGTGTGTTCTAATACAGAAAGAGTAAAACAGGAAAAAGAATAGATGAATATGGAGGAAGATTTTTGGGTTGGAATAGAAACATTAAAGGTGTGCATTTTCTAAGATTCTATAATGAAAACTGCAAAGTTTCTCCTGAAAATGAGAGCCTACAGAGAGAGGGAACGTTTGTAATTGATATTGAAGGAAATTGACATTAAAGGAATTGAACAAAAGGATAAAACTGTTTGAAAGGACAGTTAAGCACCCAACTGATATTGGAGTAAGTGAACACAATCTACTTACTTTCCCAGAAATGCCTGGCAAAGAGGGAGCAGGAGCTGAGATGGCAAGGGTTACAATTTACCAAGACTGCAGAAAATGTGAACTCCAGAGAAAGGAAAAATCAGGATTTGAAAATAAACTATTAGAACTCCTATTTCATTTTGATTGTTTAATCCCTGAGAGGTAAAGGTTAACATTTTTAAGACTTAACCCCAGCAGCCTAGCTACCCAGAGAAGGCACTGGCTTACTACATGGAAACCAGCTATGACCCAAGGCTTCAGACAACTGATCCTGGTCACTGACAAGGCTTGGATCCCAGACCCACATTGTGCCTGGGAAAGGGCTAGGTGCTTCATCAGTCTTGAAGGCTGCCACACTGCACTTGGTACATGGTTACGATTCCTTTACAAGACTTGGACCCCAGCTTCATTACCCCACCAGTGAAGGCGACTGTTGTTTTCTCACTTGTGAAGGCTGATACACCGTGCTTGTCATATGACACAACTTTGACAGTGTGGCTATTCACTGACCCCATGATTGTGTTAGGGGAGGGGCTGGTACTGCAGGCTTAAGGTTGGCATCGGTATCTGGCACATCATATTGTTGTTGTATCCTGACTCCTGATTGTGCCAGCGGAGGGGCAGTGCTTCCCGGATCTTGCAGTTTAAAGGTTCCACAGACCTTAGGGTCTATGATACTCACCAAGAGTCTGAGGTCTGGTTTTGACAGATTTCTTGTGCTCTGTACAGTATGTGATAAGACAAGGGAGCCTAAGCACCGGCCATGATGCTTGCTCCTTGAGTTTGCCCCTCTGAATACTATCATTCCGGTGTATTTGTGTGTGCTGCTTGGACATTTACAGTCAAAAAGTCTGGAGACATTATCTCTAGCATGAAGATAGACAGATCTTGGTTATGGCTATCCAGAGATAGGAGATATATGAGGGCAGAAGGGAGGTGATTGGTTTTTACAATAGGCAGTTTCAATGGACGAGGGGCAATATGAAATCAGTAGATATAAGGGGGTGAGAGAGGCATAAAGACAGAGGATTGTGGTCAGAGAAGATACTTTCATGATTTGAGCTCATGCATGTAAGCATTAACGCATTATGTTAAGGTTTGGACTGAAGGGCTGGAGAAGTAATGAGAAGGCAGTATATTGCAGATCTTTTAGAAAAATCTATAAAACTTAATAGGTTAAAGTTCTAGGAAGAATTTATCCTCTGCAAAGTTATTTCTGGTATATATGTCTTTCTAATATTTTTGGTATATTATTTCTGGGCTGTGTAATTGAAAAGATTCTAGTAAAGAGGTAAATAGATGAGCTGATGAAGCAGATTTCCTTCAACTCTTTGTTTTTTGACTGTAAACTATAGAAACAACCCCCCCCCCCACCAAAACACACACACTACTACATCGTCTCCTAGAATTAAGGAAATTACAAGACATCTGGTGAACATTTAATACGTAATTGTTGGTATAATCATTAATGATATGCACTGTCATAAAAGATTGCTGGAAGAGATAACTGTTCTATCTAGGAATTCTATGGTTAACCCACTGTAAATAAAAGCGAAGTCAAATATTATATTTTCTCAATTCAGGACATCACATGTTTGAAACTAGGTGCATTTGAAATTGATGTCATCTTAGTTTTAATAAAATATGTTAATAACATCCTTATTAACTTATATTGTAAATTTAAATGTTCATGGTGCAGAATTAGTTGTAGTAAAAATACTCTTTTAAAACATGAAGTATTCCATTTATTATGCTTTAATTCGCCACTTCAGTTTTAGATTGGTGCTGAATTGTCTGTAGGAATTAGCACATGGAGAATGATAGGATCATATATGACATTACAAATATAAGTTAATAACACACTTTAACATTTCACCGTCTCTCTAAGACTTCAATCAGGAAGTGGGAATTGTCAAATTGCATATTTTTCTCTGCAATTGTTGAAATAATAACATGCCAGGAAGAAAACTGACCATGCAAACCACAAAATCAGCAAAACAAAAAGGGAAATGTTAATCTTTACTTCTCTCTCTAGCTATGAAAATTCCATGTGGATTTTTCTGGCTGTCCGGATTGCAGGTTATACTGATAGTATATAAAGGTTTCATTTCAGATAGATTTCAATGAGAACTAAATATTTGGTTCAGCTACTATGAGTTTTTTTATAGTTTGCAATCTTAGGCAAACATCAGAAAATCTAGCTACGCTTTGATTTTACTCACTTCTTAAGGGTGCCTAAATCATGATAACTTGTAGTTGATAATTGCCAAAAGTTCAAAACCGCAATATTTTTACTCTTGGCGTGAAGGAGGGGAAAAAAATGAAGGATTTTTCTTGTCTCTCAGATATATTGGCCTATTCTCCAAATGACAGGTTCCTGACTGATCAACTGTACCACCTGCTACTAAAGCTCAGTAATATTAGTCTGTGGAATGGTTTCATTCTCATCTCACACCTCAGAGATCTTGCGCTCAACCCCAGGCATCCCTTGTGTGTTTAAATCAGCTTAACGGCTCATACAGTGTGCTGATTTCCTTGTAGGCTTCTGTTTTCTCAAAAAGTGATCACCTTTTGCCAATGCCCTCAGGATTAAACAGGGCAGTCTGGTTTTCCTTTTCTGCATTGGCTATACCTTTGTAGTCAATAAAAGACTAACTAGAAAAGAATCAGCTGATGAGAGAATCAATCTTCTGGAAGCCTCCCCACAGTTTTCTCATCATTTTTGTGCGTCTGTCATCTCAGATTGTAAAATGGAAACCAAAACTCAGTATGTGGGAAGACTTTTACTGCTCCTTGTTAACAAAAACAGTAAGACCAGGGGTTTTGATCTTATGAGTGTATAGGTAAACAGTAAGCTGTAAGTGCACACTCTTGAAGTGGTTTTCTCTCTTTCTAATGGAGGTTTGCAAAGAATTATCAAAGTGATATCAAAAAGGTCTCCTAACTTACTGTAGTGTGCCTATCCATTCTGAGGAGGTCAGGTTAAATCTGAAGGTCTTATATATGATGATACTGGGGTATCTTATGGTACAGCAAGCAGCACTGTGTGCTTCTTACTAAGTCAGAGAAATAGATAAATATAAAAGGGATCCTTTCTGCATGTTTATAACTGGTTCCATTGCACTAATTTATTTCTGTAGCATTACATTTCAAAGCAAGTGACATTTTGTCTCATTTAACTTTTATTTTAACAACTTTATCTCACATAATTTGCTTTCTTGTAGACTATTCAAAAATATGTATGAAATCTATTCAGATTACTTTTTCAGATAAAGTTCGTTTCTTCATATAACCCATTGTATATATTTTCTCCAGCATCAGAGAATCTGAAAATAATTTTCTTCCTGCTTTTACTTTATGGTTTCAGATCTCATTTGTAACTTGAAAGCACAATGAGCAGAGGGAATTTAAACTTGCTAACTGATCCTATTAAAATAGAGTTTGAAATTTGATTTTTTTTTTTGCCTGAGTCCAGGCTTTTAGTCAGTTACAATGCTATCAGAGCTGTTTAGCTTTTCCCTCTGGTAATATATAAAATACATTTGATAAAAATAAAAATGTATCTTTAAATGTGTAAAATCCATTTCAGATTCTCTGGTATGAATTGTATCATTAAATTATGAAGTAGAATGATTTCATTGCTTCCTTTCAATGTCACTGAAGTAGCCCGGTGATTGAATTGTCACTGCTTTCTGGAGCTGGGAGTATGGCTTGGTGAGAACAAGACTGGCACTTTTCTACTGTTTATAAGTTTGAAAATAAGTTTGAAAATTTGAATGTGTCAATACTGTATTTTGTATTGTGAAGATATTTAGATTTTTTTGATCTACCTATTTGTAGGAAAATAATAGAATACTGTTAGAAGGAAAAAGGCATCTTTAGCAGTTTTCTAAATATGTGGAATTTATTTCAATTTAAATCATATATGAAGTTAGCTTATAAAATGGAGAAAGTGGGGAATAGAATATTTTTCATCTCATTAGTTTATTCTTCCTTATCATTAATACTTATTCACTGCTGATAACATTCTCATCATAACTCTTGATTGATTGTCCGTGAAGTATATAATCTTTTCCTGGACATTATGTAATTATGTAATGTTTTTGATAATGCAGAAGATCCAAGATTAATTAAGGAATCTGAATGAGATTAGGTAGAATATACTTATGCTTTCCATATTGCCAAGCTATTTTTCTCAATATTTAATATTGCCTCATTTTCTCATTATAAATTGTTCTTTGGACAATGAGTTTCATCCTTATTTTATTTAGTTTCTTTCCCCCCCGGGCACTTCCTATAGCTAAGATTCTCTGAGAAAATAAAGATCCCTTTTCTTTCTCATAGCCCAAACCTCAACATTATTTTTAGTGCTGCTTTGTCACAAAGCATCTAAATCCCATGATGGCAGGATCCTCTCCTGTCATGTCATAATTGTTATCTCCCACATCTGACACATACAAAGTAGTTCATTATTACCTGTTGATTCAACAAAAGGAGGAAATTCTGGAGGATAGTTTTATCTCAACAGCAAAAAGTTCTTACATACCTTAGTACCTAGGAGGTACAAACCACTGTGGTATGTGCTACTAGGGCCTGCAAAACAGTGTAATGCAGCATTACTGCCTTCAAGTGGTTTTTTTTCCATTACTTAAGAGCAGTGATTGGAATGGAGGGGCATTACAAGGATTTTCTTGTTTATGTCATCTTTGTTTATATCATACACCTTTTCTCTACTCCAGGAAAGATGCTTCCCTGAGAGAATAATAAAGTTGTATTTCCCATGAAACCATTGCTTGAAGACACCAGTTGCATAAAAGCAATGAGAAAGAAAGCAAAAAATTCAGTCGATGACTTTATATTCGAGTCTACATGTCCAATCTATTTTAACTTATTTTGGATCAGTATTGTTTTTAATATTATATAAACTGATGGTAAGGGTGTCCAAATAAATATTAATTAACTGGGCTTTAGTTAGGGCATGAGTTGCTATTCTTATTTGCATCTTGTAAATGTTAGACTGCTTTCAGTATTGCTGTCAGTATAGATGGAACAGGGTATAGAATTAAACAATCAGGAACAAGGAAAATTGCAAGCCAACTGGAAAATTACTTAACATATAATAGGGAATATGTAAGTGCTTTGCAAAAAATAATGTCTTTTTTCAGTTGTATCAGATGTATCTTACTTAGAGAAATAAGAAAAAAATAACAAGTCAGGGGAAAACTTGTATATTTAATAATTCAGATGCCAATTTCAGAAAAAGGTACTATAATATTCCAGATCATTCTTCTGTTTGACAGTGGCCTGTGATATCCTTTTCCAACTAAAGATAATTTTCATGACTAATGCCCATGTCTTCAAAATTTTTATCCTCTGTTTAGTGAAAACTCATTGTATTGTATTAAACATTGTGTCCATCCAATATAACCAAGCCTTCAAAGTTGCATTGAATCCCTGATAAAAATTTAATGTTCAAAATTCTATCACTCCCTTTCACTGTTGCTATGGTAAGCTCATGATGAGACATAAGCAGTTTGTCTGGAACAGTAAACCCAAAAAGTAAAGTTATAAATTAATAAAGAAACCATATGTAGTAACAGATGCATCAATGATATCTGATCAAGGGTGACTCCCAATTGTGTTATTGACATCATTAATTTACATAAATTATTATAATAATTTATTACTGCATAAATAAGATAATAAGAGAAAATGTTTATTTACTCTTTACTCTGTTTCCAAAAGAGGAATTTAACGCCATGTATGAAGATCCTTACAATGAAATATAAAAGAACTTTTAAATTTGAGTACATTAGGGCAAAGAAAAAGATTGAATCTGTGGGTGATGTTGGTACACAAAGTGCAGATAAGTTTGCTATCCTGGTAGAGATGGGTCACACATTGGATTTAAGCTTCCAAGTAACCTGTAAGGCAAAAAAAACACATTATGAGTTACATAATTCATAGTATCCATAACCTAAAAATAATCTAGTTGCCTTGGCAACACAGAGATACTGATAACAAAGATAAACTTCTTCTTCTGGGTCTTCATTGAGTAGGCACTGTTTAACTTGGAGGATATTGTCTGCATTTATATCTTACAGGGAGTAGAGTAACTCATTTCATATGGCTATTTCTTATGATATTCCTCAGTATAGGCTGATGGCATCTTACCAAATTACAATTTTAAAAAGTTATTTTACAATTATGAGAATAAATCTATACTGATGTTAGCCAGTATTCCTAGTGTGTTACAGGGAGTAGAATCATGCAGAATCCCTGTTAGTTTTGCTCAAATCAGCTAAGAAGACTGATCAAAGTGAAGAAAAGCATTGAGGAGGAGTATATTGGTGTCATAAGATTATACATGTGGTACTTATGGCACATAGTTTCCAAACATCTGCGTCAGTCCAAAAGTTTTAAAATGCAATACAAACCGTCACTGCAATTCACACAGCAGAGGTATGCTGAATACAGATATAACCTATATTCATGTAACCTAAAGGGGATTTAGTTGGCTTATGGAACTGGGCGATGACTGTGTCTGGCTTAGTCACAGCTGGATCCAGGCCTCCACATGATGCCACTGGGATTATGATTTTTAATCTCCAGCCTTTGCTTACCTCTGCCTGTATCCAGACAGGTTCTCTCCATGTGATAGTGAGACCACATTACCTTCACTGGTTGTCATATTCAAGAGTGTTTTTATCATAGGTCAAAAGTCTGGAGAGATCCATTGCTCAACGCTTTACTGGGCCATGCTGATGTGATTTTTTTTTTTGATTGCCCATCATTGCAACCTGGGCAGCAAAGGTTAGTTTCATCCACACCATGTGGAATAAATATAAGAAGGGTTGCATAGACTTCTGAAAGTTCAGATGAAAAGCAGATAAGAACAACAGTGAAATGTGTTTGTATCCTATAACCTTCTTTCATTGTATTAGGGCACATCTGGTATAAAACAAAACCTAAGGCAAACAGTTTAAATCTCTTGTTTCTTCCTGCATTTTCTTCTAACCAGTATCTTAAATATAAAGACAATTAAAGTGGGGTACATGATGTTGGTACACAAACATTTTGGTATCTTTCTTTCCTAATTTTCTAGAAATAAGCCTGTCCAAAGGGGAAATATTTTGCTTGATTAGAGACAGCTAGTAGTGTTCCCAATTATTCACTTTCCATACTTTCCTTTTATTAAATGAACCCCATAATGTAAGATGAGCACGTGGCTATGCAGCAATAGACTGGACTTCCGGCCCTCTTTGCAGCCACTTGTAGTTCTGTGACTAAGCTGCTTCCTACTGGGTGTAATGGAAGTGAGTATACGCAACTTCTGGGACACCTAATTAAACAAAAAGCCCCTTACCTAGAACAACCTCTAACCTCCCTTTTCTTGGGATAGAACAAAGGATTGATTTATGGAGAGCTACCTTTGATTTTGCAGATATGAAAATCCTGGGAGGGATTCTTAAACTCATTAGGTCCATGAACCAAGGGATCTATGAACAGAATTCAAGGGAGGCATGAACTTAGAAGGGAACAATTACATCTTAATTTTTACTAACCTCTAATTTTAAATTAGCATTTCTTTCAATTTTGAATACAGGCAAACACCATTGTAGTCTTAGCAGTATCTGTGCCTTTTTCATCTATAGAAACAAAAAATATTTTCATATCTCATTATAATTGAGGATGCACCAAAATATCATTTATGTTCATCCCTGTTAAAAATGTTGGTAGTTATTATACCAATCACTTAATCTTGGTATTTAATGTATTAATAAAAAATCATATATGGTACTATATTATGAATTTGTTTTTCTAATATTCTAATTAGATTTATGTTTTAATATAAATTGATGTCCTTTGTAGTTCTATTTATTTTATTTTATACAGTTAAAATATTAATCAGATAAGGTGTTCATGGACCTTTGAGGATAGCCAAAGGAGCCTCTGGTTCAAGATGATTGGGACTCTGGCAGAAATGTGGAAAGAGAAACCTCTGGGTTTCTGACTTAGCTTCTAGAGTATAGTTGTCCTGCCAGCCTCAAGGCTGAACTGTCACTGGGTTTATTTGTTTTCCAGAGCTGCTGTAACTAGGTACCACAAACTGGATGGCTTCAAACAACAGAAATTTATTGTCTCACAGCTCTGGAGGCTACAAGTCCAAAACTGAGGTGTTGACTGGGTCCTGCTCTTTCTGAAGCTTTTAAGGGAAAACCCCTTCCTTGCCTCTCCCAGTTTCTGATAGCCCCGAGGGATTCCTTGGCCTGTAAACGCATTGTCCAATCTCTGCCTTCCTCTTCACTTGGCATCCTCCCTGTATATCTGTGTGTTCATGTCATCTTCACGTTTGTCTTCCTGTTTTTAATAAGGACACCAGTCCTATTGGATTAAGGGCCCACCCTACTCTGATATGACCTCATTTTAACTAGTCACATCAGCAAACATTTTATTTCCAAATAAGATCACATTCACAGATACTGGGGATTAGGACTTCAACATATCTTTTTTGGGGACACAATTCAATCCATAACACTTGGGAAAGAATACATTTCCAGGGACTTCCTGGTGGCACAGTGGTTAAGAATCCGCCTGCCAATGCAGGGGACACAGGTTCGAGCCCCGGTCCAGGAAGATCCCACATGTCGTGGAGCAACTAAGCCCGTGCGCCACAACTACTGAGCCTGCACTCTAGAGCCTGCGAGCCACGACTACTGAGCCTGTGAGCCACAACTACTGAAGCCTGTGCACCTAGAGCCTGTGCTCCACAACAAGAGAGGCCACCGCAATAAGAAGCCCACTCACCGCAACGAAGAGTAGACCCCCCTTGCCGCAACTAGAGAAGGCCCACGTGCAGCAGTGAAGACCCAACACAGCCAAAAGTAAAATGAATAAATAAATAAATAAATAAATTTAAGAACGAAGAATACATTTCCATGTAATTTAAATCATTCATTGTTGAGGCCTCTGTTTTATAAGCTTGGCCTGTACTTGGGTACAAATATACTTCGTCACCAAAAGTAAGATGAATTCTAATTTAGATGCAAGTAACAGAGCTCTTGTGGGGTCCTGATTGTCCAATCAAATAATTATCCCTAGTATTTTCTAGTTCACAATAACTGTGTTCGCCAATCAATCAACAGAGTAATTCCTCTAGGACAATAGTCTAGCCCATATTCTATTTTTTAAATAAAATTTTGTTGGAACATAACCACATCCGTTCATTTATGTATCAGCTATACCTTCTTTCACATTACAATAACAGAGTTGTGTAGTTGCAACAGAGGCTGTATACCCCTCAAAGTCTAAAACATTTGCTACCGGGTCTTTTATAGAAAAAGTTTGCCAACCCCTTCTCTAGGACATGAGAGGGATAAGTAAGAGATTTGATGTATTCTCCCACTTATTCTCTGTACAGTGAGAGTGGAGAAATCTTATTAAATCAGAACTCAAAGAATAATGTATAGGGGAACATGAACTAGACCTTAAACTGAGCCTATGAATTGCTCAAAACTCAATTTCTAGGTAAAGGATGCATTTACCTGTCATTGAAATCAATTATCTAAGGATAATGCCAGACAGAAAGATAGCACACAACTTTCAAGTTCCCTGAATAATAAGTAAGCAACAATAAATTAAAACTCCCTTGTGATAGGAAAAAAATGGTTATTTCAAATCAAGAGAGTAAAATTCTAACAAGAACAATCATTGATATAATTGTATGATATTTCTTACTTCCATTAGCATTATTAACGGGGCTATGGTTTGACCTGACAATGAGAATAGCTTCCCTTGTGGCATTTTGGCAGTTCTATTTCTGTTCTATGAGAAATAAGGAGCAGACAAAGGATAAAAGTCCTTGCTTGAGCTGCTGAAACAATAACATAGTGTGAAGAATTTCTAGTTACTCAGGAGCTCAAAGGATCCCATTTTTATGGCTCCTTGAGAACTGGAAGCTTGATCTACACTCACAGAAAAGACCTTGGTTCCCTTGAAATCAGCAGTCATTTGAGGGAGTATTACTGCACTTGGGGCCCTATAGACAAATTGAGTATAGCTATGGAATTTCTTTTGGAAAGGAAAAAGATATCTCATGTGAAGTAATCACGAAAGGCCACAGTCAGCAGTTAGTATGTCATGTTTGGGGTGCATTGTAGAAGTAATAGGAAACTTGCCAATCACAGGCTGAGCTGAGTTACTGCAGGAATCAGGACTTTACTGCAGTGTCCACATATCTCCTGGGATTTTGTTAAAAGAATATATTCTACTTTAGAATATTTTGGTTATTCTTCAATGAATATTTTTCAACATGCTGGGTAAAAAAGCAGAAATGACAATATAGTTGACCCTGGTTTGAGAATAGGATTAGGGCACAAAGATTGCACAATTGCCAGAATTTAATGGAAGTTTAAAAAAATTTTTAGACAACCTAAATCCAAAAGCATAAAAGACTTTTTAAATGGGTAGACATTTTCCCACTCCTACCCAAAATGATTTGATCTGACCCATAATGAATTATCATCACACTTAACTTTTCTTCTAGTCATTACCTTCTCAATGCCCCCTTAGCCCCAGTTTCCATTCTCTCCTTATGCTTTTCCTATTTGTCTTTCATAAAAACTGATTCTGTGTGGGTACTTTTATCTGCTTTGTGATAAATGTTACTACACACCAGACATATGAAGACATCTAGAATTATAGCAAAGGCCTCATTAGATTTTTTTAAAACTCTATAGTAAGGAAGGTAAATTTTAAAAGAGAGTACAGTAATATTTAGGATAGAACCTTGAAGGATAACCATTGTGGATCTGAGTAATTTGCCCAAAGCAGCCATAGGCCAAATTTGGAAGTCCAGGGAACCTCCTTCTCCAGGCATCTAAACATGCGCTCTATGCACCTTGATCATGAAAATGGAATCAATAAGAGGAATGAGAGTGAGCTAAACCAAAGGGGATGAACAAACCTTGGAAGAAGGAAAGTACAAGGGTTTTAAAGGACTCATCAGTAGGACATTGGGAATAGGAAGGCATTTAATGGTGAAAATATGTTGAAAAGAAAGGTAAGATCCAGACTGTAAAAGAACTTGGACACATTTAACATAACTTAGTAAATATTTATTATGTACCTCTTAAGTATTCTCCCCAGTGAAAACATTCTTGTGACAATGCTGTATAAGACACATTCTTTATTCTCAATCATTGTGCAGCCTTGTGGTAGAGATAGGCAGATAAAGATAACTTCAATTCAAGATGGTAGCTATGAATACAGAAACGTGCTCAGCCAAAGTATGAGAATACAGAGAATAGATACTTCGAGGAAATGTTCCTGGAGAAAATGATGTCTGAGACAAGCTCTAAAGGCTGCATAAAACCAGCCTGATTTAGAAAGTTGGAAAGGGCTTCTTAGGCAGGGACCAAAATCAAAAACATAAAAGAGCAAGGTGAGACATAGAACCACGAGCAATTTGGTACTACTGGGGAGTACAGAGTGAAATGGAGAAGGTAGTAAATAAGCTTAGAGATTCTAGAAAGGGCCAGGGCTTTGAGTCTTTGAATGCCAGGCTAAGAAGGTCTGCAGACACTTGGGAGATAGTAGGTGTATTTGGGGTAATGCTATGTTATTATTAGATTAATTATAATAATTATAATTATTAGATCATTCTGACTATAGCATGAATAGTAATTTAAAAGTAGCATCACTGCAAGCACACAGAAAAATCTGGAGGCTATGGCACTGTAGATGGGAAAAAAGGAGGAGAATTGACCAGATTGATGGTTTTAAAACTTAGAAACTCATCATAAGTGTAGATCTCATGTCTGTGTAACTGAGAGACTTATGGTACCATTAAAAGGGAAAAGGGGTTCAAAAAACTTCTTTGTTTCGGAATGTGGGAAGAAATTTGAATTTTGACTCAAATACACTGAGTGTGTGGTGCTAATGAATATTTACTGTATCATTATTATGCCCTTATGTATGTGTAAAGAATTGACCTGATATACAGAATTGCCTCAAGTTTAAAACGACAGGACAATCCAGTAGAAACATTGACTAGGCAGAAGTTCAGCTTGGAGTATCTGGCAGACTCTTGTGATAGTCATGGGTTTTTAGTTCAACTCCAATACAAATTATACAAATTTCTAAACCTACTCTTATATAAAAAATTATTATTTACACAGAAATATCTAATTATACTTTTGGAGTTTAGTTCTCCTATAGTTACAGTAGAAAAGACCAACCACCAAAATACTCAGTGTTATATTACAGTTTACCTAATGGACTCAATTTGGAAAACAGCTACAGAAATCATAAATGTTGGCTATCTGTTCTCTATACAAATTTTAGTCTTACCGTCCTACAGAGTAATTTTTAGTGTTTCATTATTAGGAAGCCCACACTCATCCCATTTCCCCGACAATATCTTGCTATGACCATACAAGCAACTACTTTCCATTGGTCCTGAAAAATTGTTGAGAATTTTGGATGACATCGATACTCTTTTTACTGCTATAATATGAGCTCCTAAAATATAGAAGATGGGTCTTGCTTATCTTTCTTCCCATTGCAAAAAACAATGAATTTGCCGTCAATGAGTTTTTGTTGAATAAAATGATTGCTTTGTGTATAAATGATTTATTAACATAGTTATTTAACAGAACTTTTTCTGATCATTTATAGTTATTTGACTGCTTTTTTTAATGTTTTCTATATCTGGCATCTGAAAATTCTTTCTGGGTGAATGAATGTTTCAGATAACTGAAGCTAATCTCTCAAACCTCTTTGTTTTAACCACTTTTGATAAACATCTTTTCAAAATTGTATTACATGCTGTAGATAAGAGAGTAAGCTTTAATTAACTTAACCATTTCATGATGACTCAGGTCCATTATAATAAGCATTAATCATTGTACTTTACAGCAAACAATGCAGACCTTAGGGACCATTGAACCAGGCAGAATGGTTTGCATCTAATATCTAATGGACTCAAATTGCTGTATTTTTCTTGTTGGTCTTCTGTTCTCTACTAGTTTTCTTCTGTCACCTGTCACTCTCGGTTGCTAGGGAAACCAGAAAACCACATTTGTTAAAACAGTAATCTTAATTTTAGACATGTAATACCTGAATCAGTGCATTTGTTACATGGATTCTGCCAGGTAATTGATTTCATCGAATACTGCCAGTTGGCATATTCCCCTTTCCTAGAACTCCTGGAAATATCTGAAATGAGAAAACATTCTTTTAAAATGTTATGTTAAGATCTTTAATAGAACATAATACATAACTCACATGTAAATTATGTGTGTAGCTTGAAATAGACATTGAGAGTTTCTGTTTGATATTCTCCTTCCTCATAAACCATGATGATGCGTTCCTTTCCTGGGCTGATATGGAAGATGCACGCGTGCGTGCGTGCGTGTGTGTGTGTGTGTGTGTGTGTGTGTGTAAAATGTCCTTGCATTGGAGTTCAGCCTGTTTATCCTGACTCCACAGTACTCTTTGTTCTCTTCAAATTTATATATGAAATATTTTCTTTGGGATAAACAGCTTGTTCATTTCCCAAGGTTAGTTCTTAGATATGGTACACACCACAGTCAACAATCATCTTTCAGCTCTGTTCAACTTAATTACCATTTTCCCTGTCTGCTTTAGCCATCCTCTTTTCCCATTTACTTCGGCTTTCCTGAAATCCACAAGGCACATGACTTAGCACCTACTCTATTAAACCTCCCTGACTCCTAATTTTGAGGTCATCAATGATCTAGATGTTGCTATATCTAATGGTCCAGTCTCAGCTTTCATAATACTGGACCTATTCACAGCATGTGGCAGAGTTGATTACTCCTTTTTCTTGGAAACACCTTTCTCACTTGGCTTCCAGGACCTCATCATGTTTTGATTTTCTTCCAATTGTAAGGACTGCTGCAACTAAGTCTCCTTTATTGGTTCCAGCTCCTCTTCCAGATCCTGAAATGTTGAAATATCTCAGCGTTCTTACATTGGACCTCTTCTCTGTTTATACTGAATTCCTGGGTGAACTTATCTAGCCCTGTAGATTTAAATATTATTTATATGCTGATAGCAACAAATTTGTATCTCAAACACTGCTTCTAGTCCTGAACATCAACTGCTTATTTATCATCTCTGCCTGGATGCCCAAAAGGTACCTCCAAACTTAATAGGCCTTGGAACAAACTGCTGATTTTCCCTCATAAAATGGCTCCTCTGTCTTCCTTATCTCAGGAAATAACTCCATTCTTCCAGTTGCTCTGGCCTAAAAGGTTGGAGAAAATGTTTATTACTTCATTTTTCTCACACTTCCATAACCAATTCTTCCACGAGCTCTACCTTACAAATATATCCGGAATCTGACGAGTTCTCTCTCACTTGCCTGCCTGGACCAGACTGCTGTACCTCTTAGATCACAGCAATAGCCTCTTAGCTGATCTCCATGCTTCTATTCATTGCCTTCCAGAATCTAGCGTCCTCCCAGAAGCCAGAGTGATTTTTAAAAAATGAAACTTCAGATCATGTCACACATACCTCTTTTTCCACTCTCCAGTGGTTTTTTACTGAGTTTAAAAAAACATCAAGAACCCCTGGCATGGCCCACGAGGTGCTGTGTAATCTGGCTATTTGGTTTGTCTGCAGTTTCATTTCTTACCATGCAACTATCTCCCTTGGTGAAGCAGGCACCCTGGCTTCCTTGCTGTTCATCAGACATATCAAGGGCAGCCTTTGTGTTTGTTTCTCTTTCTTCTACCCAAATGTTTGTTTTCCTATATGCCCATAGCTTGCTTTCTCACTAACTTAGTCACAAAAGTCACCTTATCGGAGTGTTGTTCCCTGGCCATCCTAGTAAAAGTGCATATACATTCTTTCCTACTTATCTCCATCAAACTCTGAAATACATATTACTTTGTTCACTTTGTATACATCTATCTGTACATCCCTCTTCCAAGTAGAATGTAAGCCTTCTGAGAACAGGCACTTCATCTGTTTTGTTTTCTGTTATATCTTTTAGCACCTGGAGTAGTGCTTAACACTTAACAGTGGATCAATGGATGGATGAATAATGGCCTTTGGGTCTCCCACTTATTTGCTAGGTTCTTCTTGAGAAATGTTTTTCTCTAATCTACCCACAGATTCTTTTGGATTTGTACTATTTACCCTTTACTGTTCTCTTTAGTCAAGCACACACACTAAATCAATTTGTTCTGTCCCGAGGATAATTCGTGCCCAACCTATAGTACAAGATCTTTGTGACAACAGCTTCCTCTGATGCTCAGGAGCCTTTTGTTGCCTTATTTTGGGCTTGTGATTTTGTTGAAGCTGACTGTGGTTGTCTGAAGTCTGATTGCCAGTTAAGGCAGGAATTACTCTATGGATTTTATTGTTTAAAATACTAGAAGTTTTTGAGTGAGGACATCTTCAGGAAATTATGCTCGATGTGTATTGGAATTTTATATAGCTCCTCAGCGTGATTGAGCCAAATAAAAGCGATTTAACTTTTCTTCCTTTTATGTTAATAACTTGTTTACATATCACTTAGTGAAGCGGCGTTGAAATATATTAGAAGTAAATGTAAGTGAATATAAATAGAGAAATGGGTTAAAATGAGTTTTATTATAGGTCCCATTTGGAAATATGAGGAATAGTGGAGACAGCAGAAATTTCTGAAGCAGGAAGAATTAAAAGGAAAGTTGAAACAGACATTTATTTTTATGTTGGTGAATGGTGAAAATTATGTAAACAGAACTAAATAAAATAAATGCAATCAATACATAGTATTGTAATAGCAGTGCTAATGCATCATACTTATTATAGCAGTGACTCAATATATTGAAATATCTTTACTAGTAGGGTTTTCAGAAATTGGCTTATACCCACATTAAGCGTGCCATAGACTTGAATGTAATTGTTTTCAGGTATAACATGAATGTAAAATAAATAAAGTTATAGGAGAGTTTTATTACAGCTCATGAGTATTGCTTTTTGTGGGTCACAATCTCAAAAATATTCCAAGGAATAAAAGGTCTTAAAAAAAAAAAAAGAAAGGTCTTATAAAATAGGTGAAACAAACATAGAAAATCTAGTGCTTTAAACTGAATTGGTTGAGGACCCATTAAACATTAAAAAACTGGGCATTAATTAAATGCTGGCATACCAGGAAGTATTACAGATCTTTTTCTTGTATCTTGAGCCCTCTATTACAGTATTGGAGAAAAAATTCTATATACGAAAAAACAAACCCCAAACTTCCACCCACTCAACCAACCAAATAAATAAACAATAAAACAAATAACTGTTGACTTTTTTCTGTTTCATTTTTGTTTTAATAATGAAATAATTTATTGGCACGCTTAACTAAAGTGTCCAAGTTTCGGTAGGATGGCTGAGATTGCTTGTTAACTAGCCAAAATATCTTTTCCCATTCTTTCCTACTAGCAGATTTTATTCAGGGAGGCAATATTTGTAGATTAAGACAAAAACAAAAACAAACCCTAAATATCCTGCCTCTCCTATTGCCAGGTCTGGTTGTGTGTCATAGTTATGGTCAAATAGAGAAAAGTGGAAACACTTGGGTGAGGCTTCGAGGACTCAGCTAAAGTCAACTTGTACCCTTCATTTTTACTCTTTGCCCTTTTCCTTCTTTCTGCCAGAAAAAGAGAGATGAGTGGAACTCTAGCAGCCATCTTGAGGACAAAATGATGGAAAGTTTTTAGGAGCCTGAGTTGTTGGCTATTGATTGTGTTAGAGTCTTTGTTCCAGTCCTGGATTACCTATCTCGCTATTGATTGTGTTAGAGTCTTTGTTCCAGTCCTGGATTACCTATCTCCAGATTTCATTCATATAATTTAAATTGACCTCTAGTTTTTGAAATTTCTGTTACCAGCAGCTGAATACAATTCTGATATTATGCAGGTAGTCTTCAAGTCATCAAAGTAAGATTTGATGAGGTCTCTTGCTTCTGTTCTCTGTGGTTTTCCCACATTTGTCTTTCCCCGTATGTCAGCTTTGTCATTAAGCTGGCTTCTCTCATGAAAACAAAATGACCAGGAATTCTAGGCCTCACATCTGCACACTGTATTGCCAGAGCAAAGAAAAATTACCTTCTTTGCTATTAAAGGCAAGTCTAGTGATTCCTTCTGCTGTCTCCACTATTCCTCATATTTCCAAATGGGACCTATAATAAAACTCATTTTAACCCATTTCTCTATTTATATTCACTTACATTTACTTCTAATATATTTCAACGCCGCTTCACTAAGTGATATGTAAACAAGTTATTAACATAAAAGGAAGAAAAGTTAAATCGCTTTTATTTGGCTCAATCACGCTGAGGAGCTATATAAAATTCCAATACACATCGAGCATAATTTCCTGAAGATGTCCTCACTCAAAAACTTCTAGTATTTTAAACAATAAAATCCATAGAGTAATTCCTGCCTTAACTGGCAATCAGACTTCAGACAACCACAGTCAGCTTCAACAAAATCACAAGCCCAAAATAAGGCAACAAAAGGCTCCTGAGCATCAGAGGAAGCTGTTGTCACAAAGATCTTGTACTATAGGTTGGGCACGAATTATCCTCGGGACAGAATAAATTGATTTAGTGTGTGTGCTTGACTAAAGAGAACAGTAAAGGGTAAATAGTACAAATCCAAAAGAATCTGTGGGTAGATTAGAGAAAAACATTTCTCAAGAAGAACCTAGCAATAATTGGGAGACCCAAAAGCCATTATCACTCCTAGGTTCCTAGGCTTGAAGGGATAAGAAGAGGCAAAATAGCATTATCAAAATGCTATGAAATCTAGAACTGGAGAAGAGAGCTACCTGACAAAGGCAGCAACCTTCAGTTGCGTAATTCAGCCACCACCAACCCACAGGCCTCCAGACAGAGAGAATAGAGGTGAGAAATACTTTGAGTGCTCTCTCTCCAACCATCCTTTTTCTTTTTTGACAGAGTCTCCCATTGGTTGAACCCAAAAGGCAAAGAACCAGGATGGTACAGTCTCAGAGATCAGCCTCTGGGGCCAAACCAGGAAGGAGACAATGGAGAGATGGAGAGTATCTCGGACGATGTCTGTCCCTCAGTAAGTTTGTGGCTTCCTCCTTATAGGTTTTTACCCTTATTTTTAAAATCTAAATGTGATTTGGGTTGCTGTATCAGTCAGGGTTCTTACGGGAATCGTATGGCAGGCACATTCAGCTGGAATTTTTGAACTGGCTTTTTAGTGAAAGTATAGTTTATAAGAGTGTGGGTATAATAGGTTTGTTAATAAAGAAAATGGACATAGTGGGTAGAGGTATCCAGGGAGAGCAAGAATGGGGAGTTGTCTCCCATAGGTCTGAAGGAACAGTGTAAATGCAGTTTGTTCAAAAGCTGAAATATTTATTTTAAACTGATGCTAGAAATGATATTGCGAGTATCATTTATAAATTGAGATGTCAAAATAATTTCAGGATCAACATTTTCAACTGATTGTGTTCAATATCTAAATGTTATTAATTTTGTTAATAATTTCAAGAGATTCTTTCCAAGTGATTCACATAAAATATAATTTCTATTTCCTGAATGGCAGTGTCTACAAAAGAAGTAATATGTACTTTATGATTGCTAAGAGAAAAATAGCAAACAATCTTTCAAACATCTAAATCTTTCAGAGTATATTTTAGCAGAAACTTCTAAATATCCTCTACGCTTTACTGTTTGTCTTTTCATTTTAGAAATAGAACCTCTTGATTTTTAGTAGAGCATATCCTCCCAATTAGAGACTAGATTCTCTTCCCTTCCTTGCAACAGTGTGATCATGTGACTAAGTTCTTGCCTAGGAAATGAATGGAAGGGATTTGTGCAACTTCTCTTGTAATTTGATTGAGTGTGAAATCCCCTTTATCTTTTTCCCACTTCTTGCAGGCTGGAGTGTGGGTGTGTTACTGGTCAGCCAGGTTTGACCATGCAGACAAGGGCACTGCCTAGGAAATGGGACAGGAGCAGAATAGAGATGTGTTAGTCCAGGTCCTCCTGAAAGCAGATATCAAGAAGGGAGTAGATGTGCAAGAGGTTTATTGGAGGAAGCACTTTTGAAGGATAAAGGGATTCCAAAGGAAGGATAATTGGGCAGGAAAAGTGAGACTCTTGTCTGAGAGATGGCAACATGTTATTAGAAAGTTTCAGCCAAGGTTACAAGGAGTCCTCTGGCTAAAGTTGCCTGTTAGACCTGTGCTCTGCAGAAAAGAGCTTTCATTGGTAGCTCAGTTGTATACAGTCGTTGTATACATCCTGGGGTCAGTGTGGCCTCCGTGGTAATGGATCCAGAAAAGTGACAGCTGGAGTCATTGGTCAAGTATGCTTCTTGCTTTGGGATATCTGAGTGGTGGTTTTATGGTCACTATAAGAAAGATTTTGGATCCCTTGACTAACTAAGGGAGCAGGTCTCCCTATCTGAAACATTTTCCTTCTTCTTAACTGCTTGATTAGAGGAAGTCAATTTCTATCTTTTTAAAGCTAGTATATTTGGGGTACTTTGTTACAGAAACTTCCTTTTTGTCGATAATAAGACATGTATGTACTATATATAATTTGTGAAACAGAAAACAATTTATTGTCCTCATATTTTTTAAATTGTGTGAATTAGCTTTTTTAACTAGAAAATATGCTTTTGTCCAGTTTTGAGAAGAGTTTAGGTAATGTCTGTCATTATCACATTAACATATTCATCTTAAGTGCTTTATTGATCCATTGTAAGAGTTACTTTTATAGTAGAAGTATGCTTGTTGTATACCAGCATCTAAGCCCCTCTTCACCAGCAGATAACACAGAGATCTTCTTTTGGGTTACAGAAGAAATTAATTGGAGCTAGTGCTGTCCAGTAGTAATACAATGCAAGCCATGCATATAATTTTAAATGTTTAGGTAGTCACATTTGAAAAAGTAAAAATAAACAGATGAGATCATTTAAATATGTTTTATTTAGTCCAGTAAATCCAAAAGATTGTCATTTCAAAATGTAACGAATATAAAAATATTAATGAAATATTTTACATTGTTCTGTTGGTACTAAGTCCTTGAAATCTGGTATGTATTCTGCATTAACAGCATACCTCAAATGGATGCTAAATTTTCATCTAAAATCCTTGATCTGTGTTGAGATTTATAAAGTTTATAGTTAAAAAGTAGATTCACATACTGACATTGGTCCAAATGTACTTAAAATGGAATGAATTTAGTGTTTTAAAATTAAAATAAAAATTAATTAAAATGAAAAAAATCAGTCCTCAGTCACACTTGCACAAGTGGCTGGTGGCTTACGTGTTGGATAGCAAAGATGAATTAAGCCAATTAGAGTAATCCCATCCACTTTGCCTCAGTGGTTGTTTTTAGACAGAAATCCCCATTGATTGATTAGAAAATCAAGTGTGTGGCATTCCCCTTGCCATGAGATTATTTTTTGGTTGTCCCTCAAAGTTAAACTCAAGATGTGTGTTCTATAGGTGGTCACATGATACTGTCCCTGCTACAGCTACTCATTTCTGCCTGCCATTATAACACAGAAGCAGCCACAGATGATAATTAAATAAATGAGGATAGCTGTGTTCCAATAAAATTTTATTTATGGACATTAAGAAAATTTGAATTTTGTATAATTTTCATGTGCCACAAAGTGTTACTCTTCTTGTGACTTCTTCCAACCATTTAAAGGTGTAAAAACAACTTTTAGTCTGCAGGCCATACAAAAACATGTAGTGAGCCAGTGTTTTCCTGCAGGTCTGATTTACAGACCCCTGCTCTATTGCCTTAGAAATAAAAAAGGAAGTAAATCTCTTGCAATCATGAGAGGACGTAGTGTGGAGATGAACTGACATTCCGAAATGGGCCCTGCAAGCTGAAGGACTTACAGACAAATGGACTTAACAGTCTTTATTTGACTCTGTCTGAAGACCACTTTCTTCCCACTCTTCTCGGTTACATTAGTCAAAAAACAGCCTTCCTTGTTTAAGCCAGTTTAATTTGGATTTTCTGTTACTTGTAATATAAATAGTCCTACCTTACACAAAACAATGTCCTGTTTTACTTCCTTGTGAAGTTCTGAAACAGGTGCTTATTTTACATTAATATTACTTGATGTACTCAATGATAGGATAGCATATACATAATACGTGTGTTGTGTGCTATGGCAGATAGTATACGAGATGTCATTTACTCTATCGAGAGTGAAGACTAGTGAAATAATGATGAGTTTAGCCATGGAGTGAATCTTCTTAAAACTAATCTTTAAGTTTTAAAGACATATGTCCAAAGTTAGACTATTATTTATTTAAAAGTAATAAATTCAGATGGGACTTCCCCAGTGGCTCAGTGGTTAAGAATCCTCCTGCCAATGCAGGGGACACGGGTTCGATCCCTGGTCCGGGAAGATCCCACATGCTGCGGAGCAACTAAGCCCGTGTGCCACAACTACTGAGCCTGTGCTCTAGAGCCCATGCGCCACAACTAGTGAAGCCCGTGAGCCTAGAGCCCGTGCTCCATAACAAGAGAAGCCACCACAATGAGAAGCCCGCGCACCGCAATGAAGAGTAGCCCCCGCTCGCCACAACTAGAGAAAGCCCGCGTGCAGCAAGGAAGACGCAACGCAGCCAAAAATTAATTAATTAATTAATTTTTAAAAATTCAGATGGATAGAGACTCAAGAGGATTTAAGTGAATTGCTTGGATGACATTGCCTTCAGTGGCTGATTTGAGTTTTGAAACATCATCTGCTTGGCTCTGAAGCCTGGACTCTTTTTAATGTGCTATGCCGTCACATAAATGAATAAGTTCTGAGATAGCTCTAAGCCTTTTATTTTTAATTTACTAATTTATTACAGTAATACAAAAAATGAATAGCTGGATTCAAATTCAAGATAGAGAAGAATAAATTCTACTTCAAACCAAACTGATGAATTTTAAAGAATTGTGCATAGAGCTATTGTTCAGAAGGTCAGAGGAAATTGAAAAATTGTCAAGATACATGTTAAAAATTTATTAGAATAATGATGACTTTCTCCCTTACCAATGCTTATCAAAATTAAAACAGTATATTAATTTCCAGAGTTTTATATCAAATTAAAAATAGGTTGAATGAGTCAAGTGATCTAATCAACATTTGCTTGAATTTCACTCTATAAATTCTTGGTAAAAGCTATCGGCATCTTTTTCTCCTTTAAGACTTATTTAGTAGGACAGTTTTGCTGCTTTTTTTTCATTTAAAATAAAATGACTTCTACTCTCACAATATATTTCACATAGTATTAAATATTTTTATGTTTTTATTTGAACACTAGCCTTAGAATGAATATTCTAAGTCACATAAACTGTAATAGCAATGCTAGTATATCTTTTTATTTGCTCATTTGAAATAAAATTAATATGGGTGTATAATAAAATCTTGAATACAGTGAATATTTGAATTTTTACAGAGAGCAGCCCTGACTGACACTAAGATCATATCTATTTCCTTGGTAGCAGAACTAATCATTTACTTCAGTTCTTATAAATATATTGTCTCTCAATACACACTCATTGATTCTTTAACCATAATCCTAGGAAGAGCAACTGCAAATCTGTTTGATTGCTAAGCTCAAGGAATATTTTACATTCTGTCAAAATGATTAATCATTTAAGGTAAATGTCCACTGTGACTAGCAAAGTCTACTCAACAATACAACCATTTCATGTATGCAGACAATTTCAATTTAAAAAACTATTTTATATTTTATAGCCAATTAACATATTGAATTTCCCAATTTTTGACCAGTTTCAAATTGCACAGTTCAAGTTATATCCCAATACTGATATTTGTACTACACTAGTCTATAATGTTTTGTAGGAGACTGTGGTCCGGAAGTCTAGATATGAAGCCAAGCCAGTCAGTTGCTGCTTTATGCTATTCAACAACATATGGGCATGCTCTAAGTGGCCTTCTATTTACAAGTTTTATTTCTCTGCCAAAATGAAGGGAGCAAAATAATCCCATGGATAACTGAGACCATTAAACCATTAAAATAAAATTTGTATCTTGAAGGGAGTCACCCTCATTTATCGTTCATTTGCTCCACGGTTCAGTGAATGATCTAAATAGTACTGTAAAATTAAATTTTTATTTAGTGCTGATGAAATATTTATTTATTAAAAATGTAGTCATCTGCAATCAAATTTTTACTTCAGTCTCTATATTTGGAATCTGCTGATAGTTACTGGAAGCTGTTTGGGGATTGGAACACTCAGCACTATTGTATTGTGATCAATAATTAAATTTAGTGCTGACATGCATCTAGTTTATGCAGCAGTCTCTGACAATCCCATCTTGCAAAATTAATCCTTTCCAATTTATTTAATAGAGGCCGTGAACAATAAAATAATTCAGATGAGTACCAATGTAGGATTATTTCTGGTCAATATTACTTTATTATAAATTGGGTCCACATACTCATTAGTAAATTAACTGTCAAATCTGAAAACAGCCTTTTTTTGTTTAAAGGTAATTATTGGTACTGAAGACAAGAAGGCACTTAACCTTGCTGTACAGTTGTCCTTACCACAGTGTTTTTTATTCCAGACTATAACTAACCCATCAAAGCTGCAGAGGGAAAATAATTAGTGATATTAAATGGATGAAACGTTAACTATTACAAAGCCATAACTGTTTAGATACAGAGAGTGTAACTACATAATAATAGGCTTTTATAATTACTTGAATTCTGGCTTTATTTTTGAGATATTTTAGTTTTTGCCACCTGAAAAATCTACTGGAAAGAAAAGAAACACTGATGTAGAAAGAATTCTATTTAAGAAATACAGGTTAAAAGTGGCTGATTTTTTCCATTAGAATCATAAAAAAATGCTTCTAGTTTTTTGTGAGATTTGACAATTTGTAAGTTCTTTTAAAAAGCTGTCTTTAGAAAAATAGTCTCTCTCTCATGTGATGTTTTTTCACAGTTTTCTAATTTTTTCACCATGTTAATTAACCAGTTCAGTCACTGCTTGAATCCACTAAATTATTTTAAAGAATTAGCCTACACAAATGCATTAAGTGACTTATTTTTCTACTTTGCTTTCTTATTTGTACAGAAATTTAGAAGAGTCTTGAATAGACATTATCCTATTATATCAATGCAGGGAAGTATAATTAAAGCAATTGTATTTTAAATGTTAGTCTTCCAAACAGACTTAAAAATGCAAAGCGTATTGCACCTACATTATGACTGAATGAATGGATATCCTTTTGTATTACACATGTTTCTATATTATTAGATAAGTAAGAGGTATTATTTTTCAGTGTTTGTACCAAATACAAATTTGATGGAGAAGTGCTGAGTCTTATTGTATTGATTCCTGCTACACCTATCAAAGAATTGAAAGAGAGTGAAGAGAAAGTGGCATATACTCATCTATTGATGTTGTATGTTATCAATAATCTCCACCTCAAGAAGTTCCCAAATTGCATTTGTTAACTGTCTCATCTATTTACTAAATTGTTCAGAATTCACAAAGAACACCAATATGCTATTTGTATCTTGGAAGTATACTATACCTACATTTTAATCACTGAGTTTGTATTCAGACCAGAGAGACCATGAACTAAATGTTAAATAATGAAAATTCAGCTTGTTAAATAATACACTATTGACTGAAATAAAATGGCTCTAGTTTATTCAGCTTACCCATTCATTCTCAGAAATAAGGTGAAAAAATAGATACCCATAAAGAAATGTCTTATAGGTACCAAAATTATTTTCATGACTAAAGGAAGCTTTGACATTCTTTTATTATTTTACTTCTAAATGTAGTGGCTACATAGTTGAGGTCTTTGAGAAATATTATTATTTTATCATGTGGCCTGTGCAGAGCATTGCTATGTGATCAAGGGCTTGGAAACATTTTGTTTAATTTATTCATGTATAAATTTTAGTTCCCTCCTTTTTCTAAGCTCGGAGTCCCTTGTCCCTATTAAGGAATGGTGGCTGAAAACCTAGAGGTGAACCAGTTGCCCACCACACTTCAAGAAGACTGACTCTCTTTGTACTATTACATGTTCTTTATCTTCTCTTTGGTTCTGTGTGTTGACTATGCACTAGCTTACACCAAACCTCCCGGTGCCGACTCATTTCTACCATGATTTCTAACACTGTCTCAGCTCATTCTTTTGTGAGAATAAGAAGAAAGTAATCTGCTATTAAGGCTTAAAATAATTTTTACTATTTGTTTGTGATGCTTGCTCAATCACCATCAGTATCATTAGCATTGTAATATTTATTAAATAGCTCTCTGCTAATGATAATCTTATATAGTTCTCAAAATCAGTGAAACACAGATTCTGACCTCTTCGAATTTACCACTTTAAAGATCAATGTGCATAAGTAAAACTTATACCATTGCAATTTGTGAGAGTAAATGTAAGAGGAAAACCTCTAATATAGACTTGGTGCTGTCTTCATGGGTTAGTGTTAGTAGGCTGCATTTTGTGCAATATGAAAGGGGGAGATACAAATGGCCTCCTTTTCCATTTAGCCAGGGAAGGTTTCATGGAGCTTGGTTGTGGACAGTCATGTATAAAGCAGTGGCTCTGCTAAGCAGTGCCTGCTAAGCAGTGTTGACACTGTTTCTTCACTGGCCAGGTTTCCACTTGGTACCATTCAGGGGTGATGAGAATCAGCTTATGTGTGAGAAAATCTGGAGGTCAAGCATTTTTAGGGGTAGGTCTATTAATATCATAAAACCAAAGCCACATTCAGGCAAAGGTATAATGAAGTTTTGTGAAGTTCAGTTATTGTTTATAAAGCCACGCGACTAGACTTTGGATGCTTAGTAGAAGTATCAAATGGCACTTTTGCCATTTGATCATGGCAAATCATGATCATGAGATAGATCATGTCATTCTCTCTGCAGCTCTCCAATGACTTTCCACTTCGTGCAGCCTAAAAGACAAAGTCCATACAAGAAGCAATGTTTCCCATTCTCAAGCCCACCCTTTCTATCTCCACTATTACCTCCTAAATGCACCTCCCCTCACTCACTCTGCCCCAGTTGCATTCACCCCAACTCACTCTCCCAACATCACACCAGGCTTGCTCTTTTTAAAAAATTTGTATTGGATTATAGTTGATTTACAATTTTGTGTTAGTTTCAGATGTACAGCAAAGTGAATCAGTTATACATATACATATATCCCTCTTTTTTAGATTCTTTCCCCATATAGGTCATTACAGAGTACTGAGTAGAGTTCCCTGTACTATACAGTAGGTCCTTATTAGTTATCTATCTTATATATAGTAGTGTGTATATGTCAATCCCAGTCTCCCAATTTATCCCTCTCTCCCTCCCCCCCAGTAACCATAAGTTTGTTTTCTACATCTATGACTCTACTTCTGTTTTGTAAGTTCATTTGTACCATTTTTTTAGATTGCACATAAAAGTGATATCATATGACATTTGCCTTTCTCTGTCTGACTTACTTTGCAGTATCTCTAGATCCATCCATGTTGCTGCAAATGGCATTATTTCATTCTTTTTTTATGGCTGAGTAATATTCCATTGTATGTATGTACCACATCTTCTTTATTCACTCCTCTGTCAATGGACATTTAGGCTGCTTCATGTCCTGCCTACTGTAAAGAGTGCTGCAATGACCATTGGGGTGCATGTATCTTTTCGAATTATGGTTTTCTCCAGGTATATGCCCAAGAGTGGAATTGCTGGATCATGTAAATTGGTATAGCCACTATGGAGAACAGTATGGAGGTTCCTTAAAAAACTAAAAATAGAGCTACCATATGATTCAGCAGTCCCAATCCTGAGCATATATCCAGAGAAAACCATAATTCGAAAAGATACATGCACCAAGCTTGCTCTTATCCTAGGGCCCTGTGCAGAGTGGTTGATTCCTTCACCTTCCACAAGTCTTTACCTTGATCAATTTTTTCATTATATTTTTTCCCCATAACACCTTTTATATAAAATGTAAGCTATATATATTTTATATACAATGTAATAGATGTAATTATACATTTATATTAAATATAAGCCCCATGAGATTTGGGATCTCTGCAGTGGTAGACTGGTAAATGTCTAACAATCAGCTCTCTGGGGAGAAAAAGCCCTGATTTGTAACATAGGCCAGTTACTGTGGTGTAAATATTCCCATCCTGTTTATTTCAAGCTACCAAGGTTTAATGAGCAACTTGCAAAATTGCTCAAGATGTAAAAATAAGCTTTCAGAAATTAGTACAAACTGGCTTCAGCGTACTGCTGGATTTTTGTCTCTTCTGCTCTTGGATGTATTCCTAGTACATAGAACAGTGCCTACAAGTTATTAGATATTTGACATGTAGTGAATGATTGAGGAACCTAGGAGGTGATCTAAAGGCAATTAATAGAAAAAATAAACCTTGCCATGATAGCTCTTTGCTTAAAATCCTTAGAATATAAGAATATAATATTCTTAGCATATATATAGAGCCCATCAAGATTTGGGTGCTACCTACTTCTGCAGCCTTTTCTCTTACCACCAGTTCCTGAATTACATTTTATGATATTGCTAAAGAAAAATCTATGATCATTTCCTGTCCGTCTCACATGACTTCATTCCTCTGCAACTTTGCATTTGCTTCTCCAAAAGCCTGAAATATCTCCCCCATATCATCTGCCTAGTAGACAGCTAAAATTATTGCAAACGTACATACGTGACCATCACACTCTCAGTAAGGCTTTCCCAGAATACTCTTCCTACTCTTTGCAAGACATAGACAGAGTCAAACACTTCCTCATCACTATTACATCTGTTCTTTACACATACTCCTTCCCTTAGTTCCCACTCATTTCCTTCCTCATCACTGCACAGATATTTTTCTTTTTTGTATTAGACCCAGTTTTAATTTTCATTTTTGCACCTTAATGTTTAAATTGCAAAAGTAATACATACTCGTTTTTTAAAAGTGCAAAAAAGAAAGACGCATATAAATTAAAAAGCAGAAGTTTCCTTTAACTCATATATACATTAGCATCTTTGATTAATGAGTGTAAAACTATTTAGTGTCTGGATTATATCTCCAATACTCATGAAATCATATTCCATTGTAATTCTATAGATATGTTTATATCTCTATCACTAGACTGTGAGCATTTTGAGAATACGTTGCATTCTTCCTCGTTTCCCCAGCCCCTAACACGACACTTGGCACATGGCAGGTCAAAATAAATGCTTGGTAATGAGACCAAAACAGCCATGCTTGTTAAGACCACAACTACAGAGAAGATTCTGACTGCTGATGTGTGGAGGTTATTCCAGAACTATTGTAGAATGACCTTCAGTAGCCAGTCTTCTTTTTTTCCAGACCATAAAAGATTCAGCTATAATAATACTGACTTTTAACTGTCCACTAGGCTCTCATTAGAGGAGATCTTGTCCACAAACAGTTTTTAAGCGTTGTTGATGAAGTGGGTTCAGAACCCGGATGTGAAGTGTATAATGCAATGAAGGTATGTGATTCTTACACTTGCTAAAATGTTTATGGAGGGTTGCTGCATAAAGGTACCTCATTATACCAAAACTGTGTATCATAATTACTGGCTGCATAATGCATAAATGAAATATGCATAATCTAAAGATTTAATTCACAGAATTTAATGTCTGTGAAGAAGGAAGAGAAGCTAGACTTGGAGCAGAATAGCTGGACTTGAATCACAGCTATAATCCTTAGTAATCATATGAACTTGAGTCAGTCCTTTGAGCTACAAATTCTTAGCTCTGGAAAGGCAATAATAACATCAGTCTCGAAGTGTTAAAACAAGGATTATTCCTTTAGTTTTTGTTGTTGTTGTTGTTGTACAACAACACTTTCTGCATGCCAGACACATATATATAGCACTTTCTGCACGCCAGACACTTTTATATAGCACTTTCTGCATGCTAGAAATTATGTAGCACTTTCTGCATGCCAGACACTTATATATAGCACTTTCTGCATGCTAGAAATTCTATAGCACTTTCTGCATGCCAGACACTTATATATAGCACTTTCTGCATGCTAGAAATTCTATAGCACTTTCTGCATGCCAGACACTTATATATAGCACTTTCTGCATGCTAGACACTTATATATAGCACTTTCTGTATGCCAGACACTTATATATAGCACTTTCTGCATGCCAGAAATTATATAGCACTTTCTGCATGCCAGACACATATATATAGCACTTTCTGCATGCTAGACACTTATATGTAGCACTTTCTGCATGCCAGACACTTATATATAGCACTGTCTGCATGCCAGACACTTATATATAGCACTTTCTACATGCTAGAAATTATATAGCACTTTCTGCATGCCAAACACATATATAGCACTTTCTGCATGCCAGACACTTATATATAGCACTTTCCGCATGCCACTTATATATAGCCCTTTCTGCATGCCAGACACTTATATATTGCATGCTAGAAATTATATAGCACTTTCTGCATGCCAGACACTTATATATAGCACTTTCCACATGCCACTTATATATAGCCCTTTCTGCATGCCAGACACTTATATATAGCACTTTCTGCATGCTAGAAATTATAAAGCACTTTCTGCATGCCAGACACTTATATATAGCACTTTCTGCATGCTAGACACTTATATATAGCACTTTCTGCATGCCAGAAATTATATAGCACTTTCTGCATGCCAGACATTTATATATAGCACTTTCTGCATGCTAGACACTTATATATAGCACCGTCTGCATGCCAGACACTTATATATAGCACTTTCTGCATGCCAGACACTTATATATAGCACTTTCTGCATGCTAGAAATTCTATAGCACTTTCTGCATGCCAGACACGTATATATAGCACTTTCTGCATGCCAGACACTTATATATAGCACTTTCTGCATGCTAGAAATTCTATAGCACTTTCTGCATGCCAGACACTTATATATAGCACTTTCTGCATACCAGAAATTCTATAGCACTTTCTGCATGCCAGACACTGTCCTAAGCATTTTAAATATGAACTCATTTAGTCTTCTTGACAACATTTTGAGGTCTGTACAGTTGCCATCACAGTCACTTTACAGATGAGGAAACCAAAGCATGTTAAATCTTGCCCTTAGCCACACAGAGAATAAATCATGGACCAGCTTTCCAACCCAGGCTACCTGTTTTCTGAACCACCCTGTGACCATGTTTTGGGAAGTATTCTATAAAATATAAAGAGTTTTGTAAATAAAAGGCATAATTATTACAAATTAATTTTTCAGTGTCAGTGTTTAGTTTCCTTAAGTTTTTTTCTTCCCCCTGCTAATAAGCTGTAGGGCCAAACCTGAAAATAACCCTAGCTACTGTGATTTAATATCTTGTGACAATATTGTTGTTATTACAAATAATAAAATGTTATGTGAAAAGCAGAATTTATCTTTGCCCAGAAGTAAAGGGCAGAGGGTAAGTAGGGGTCAGTGTGGAGAAAAGTCCAAGCTGATTCATAAACCTTTAATAATATTATGCTCTCAAGCTCTTAGACCCAGCTTGGCTCTGGGAATTATATGATAGTTACTAGAGCTGCTCATTTCCAAATTCCATTTGTATGTAAACTAAACTGGAGCAGACAGGCTGCAAATTTGGCCTGTGTCACATTTATTGTCTCTGCTTCCCTGAGCAGCTTATATTTGGGAATTTAAAGGTCTTGGGCAGTTAGTGAAGAATTTTGCTGATATTTAAATCTAGAAATAGTCTTATTTAATGATTTAATATGATCTGATGTGAGGACTTTATTCAATAGATAGCAATCGGGTAAGCCAATAGATATAAATTTCAGGAAATTCAGGAAATTTTCAGGAAATTCATTATAAGAATGTCCAAGTGCATAGTAAGATGATAAAAGTATTTTTTTCAATATGTGCAAATGCAAGGTAAAACTTTGAGAGTAAGCTAATCCAAACTAGATTTGTAGGATTCTGGACTTATAATGATACTCAAGAGTTATGATTTTGTTAAAAATCAAATTGAATATATTACTGTGATTTTAATTTCCAATAGGTTGTTGACTATAACATAGAAGCACACTGGAAATTAAAAACATTAAATTCAGTTGTACAAGATTCTGATACTTATCATCTGAGGTACTACTTGCAATTGTTGTTATTACACCTCAAGAAAGACATAATAGAATCCTAAGAGGCACAAGGAAGAGTAGCAGAAATCATCAGTGGAAGTGAGCCACTGAGCTATGGGTTAGGAAACCACCTAAAGCAGATTAGTGCATATTAAACATTGAAAAGATAAAGGTTACAAAGTGATTGAAAGCTACAAACTCACTTAAGGAAGAGGGAGAGGAAGGAGAGTACACTTTGAAGCTTAAGATAAAGAAATTTAGAAAAGGTAAAAACAAAGTATAACCACATAGGTTGGGAGACAGTTTTAGGAATTTATTGTTCTGATGCTGAAAAATTAAATAAATTCAAAATAGATTTAGAAGAATCCTTAAAACTGAACCCTAAATTGGATTGCCATGAGAAATGAAGGTATGGAGAAGAAGTATTTTTGAATTTTGAAAAAACAATGGTACAAGATACTTGCACATGATGTCTCTCAATTTCTCTATAAGATAAACAACCATGGGTCTAATTTAATAAAAACAGGCTGGAGTTCTTTCATTATATCAAGTTGTTAAAATATTTTCATTCCTCTCTTTTGGTTACATATGGTCTTTATTGATTGGACCCCAGGACTATTCTGTATCACAATTAGTCTGAACTAGATTTTTATGCTTAGGATAGATTTAGGACATTAAAAAAATTGACAGTTGGTACTATGAGGTAGTCGAAATGTTCTTCAGTTCTGAGGTGAGGTAAACTTGATGGTCAGAAGTTAAGATAGAAAGCATTTGATTGAGACAAATAATTTATTAGGGAGAGGAAGTGAAATAGCTTTGGAGTCATAAAGACATTTTCATTTGTCATGTGCTTTTTAGGTGTTTGAGCTTGGGCAAGTTAATAAACATTCTTGAGCCTCTATTTTCTGATCCATGAAACAAGGTGAATATTAGGATTAAATGAGAGAATCTATGTAAAACACTTACCCCAGTGTCTGTTGCAGAGTAAACACTCAATAATTATTGGCTAATAATCATATTAATGACACTAAACATAAAAATAACACCATTCTGAGTACATGGGTATATTCAGAGATGGGATCTTAGGCATTGTCTAAATTAAGCATATTGCTTAATAGTTGAGGAAAATGGAGTCCATAGAAATTGAGAACTTTTTCCTCTTTCATTAGGCATTATAATTCAATCAGTGCTGGTGGCGAAGTAGGCCATCTGAAGAAGAATTAGGTTTCCTAAAATGTTCTCTGAACACAACCTGCAGATGCATTTCAGGGATAGATATACATTTTAGAAATAAAGCAGATTTGATGTGCTTCTATTAATTGTGATTTCTTGACCATGTATCATATTCCAGGTAGTTTTTTGCACATGATTTCTTTTAATCTTCACAATGACCTATGGAGGTAGGAACAGTTATTTTTCCCCCATTTTATAGATGAGGGAACTGAAGTACAGAAAGCTGTAGTAATTTGCTCAGGTCTTACAACTAGTAAGTGGTAGAACAAGATTTTGAGTGTAAAACTGATTGACTCAATAGATCATGCTCTTACCCCATGTTCTACACTATTAGAGAAGGAAAAAGACAGTCTTGGAACAATGTCATTTTATCATGGTTATCCATACAGCCAACACTTAGAGGCAGGTCAAAACAGGTGATATAGACATTTTCTTCGAGACAGGATGCTTGGTTTCCACTTTATTACAGTGCAATGAAAGTATCTTTGTAGAGCCCAGTACATTATTGTCAGCTGCCTCTTTCCCTTGTCTACAAAATATGGGTAAATATACTTCAGCAAGATGTTTAGAAACTTAACATTATTGATTAGAAATCTTTAGATTGATAACCCAATTTTGCTCACAATAAACACATCTGGACCTGTTTCACTGAACTCCCATGATTCTTAAAAGAAGGGATCTTGTTCATAATAATCTCAATTTCTTTTCTTTTTTAACATCTTTATGGGAGTATAACTGCTTTACAATGGTGTGTTAATTTCTGCTTTATAACAAAGTGAATCAGCTATACGTATACATATATCCCCATATCTCCTCCCTTTTGCGTCTCCCTCCCACCCTCCCTATCCCACCCCTCTAGGTGGTCACAAAGCACCGAGCTGATCTCCCCGAGTGATGCAGCTGCTTCCCACTAGCTATTTTACACTTAGTAGTGTATATATGTCAATGCTACTCTCTCACTTCGTCCCAGCTTACCCATCCCCCTCCCCGTGTCCTCAAGTCCATTCTCTATGTCTGCGTCTTTATTCCTAACCTGCCCCTAGGTTCCTCAGAACCTTTTCTTTTTTTTTTTTTTTTAGATTCCATATATATGTGTTAGCATATGGTATTTGTTTTTCTCTTTCTGACTTACTTCACTCTGTATGACAGACTCTAGGTCCATCCACCTCACTACAAATAACTCAATTATGTTTCTTTTTATGGCTGAGTAATATTCCATTGTATATATGGTACCACCTCTTCTTTATCCATTCATCTGTCGATGGACACTTAGGTTGCTTCCATGTCCTGGCTATTGTCAATAGGGCTGCAATGAACATTGTGTTGTATGACTCTTTTTGAATTATGGTTTTCTCAGGGTGTATGCCCAGTAGTGGGATTGCTGGGTCCTATGGCAGTTCTATTTTTAGTTTTATAAGGAACCTCCATACTTCATAGTTATTCATAGTTCTTCATAGTTGCTGTATCAATTTACATTTTACTTTTCTCCACACCCTCTCCAGCATTTATAGTTTGTAGATCTTTTGATGATGGCCATTCTGACTGGTGTAAGGTGATACCTCATTGTAGTTTTGATTTGCATTTCTCTAATAATTAATGATGTTGAGCATTCTTTTATGTGTTTGTTGGCAATCTGTATATCTTCTTTGGAGAAATGTCTATTTAGGTCTTCTGCCCATTTTTAGATTGGGTTGTTTGTTTTTTTGATATTGAGCTGCATGAGCTGCTTGTAAATTTTGGAGATTAATCCTTTGTCAGTTGCTTCATTTGCAAATATTTTCTCCCATTCTGAGGGTTGTCTTTTGGTCTTGTTTATGTTTTCCTTTGCTGTGCAAAACCTTTTAAGTTTCATTAGGTCCCATTTGTCTATTTTTGTTTTTTATTTCCATTTCTCTAGGAGGTGGGTAAAAAATGATCTTGCTGTGATTTATGTCATAGAGTGTTCTGCTGATGTTTTCCTCTAAGAGTTTTGTAGTGTCTGACCTTACATTTAGGTCTTTAGTCCATTTTGAGTTTATTTTTGTGTATGGTGTTAGGGAGTGTTCTAATTTCATTCTTTTACATGTAGCTGTCCAGTTTTCCTAGCACCACTTATTGAAGAGACTGTCTTTTCACCATTGTATATTCTTGCCTCCTTTATCAAAGTAAGGTGACCATATGTGTGTGGGTTTATCTCTGGGCTTTCTCTCCTGTTCCATTGATCTATATTTCTATTTTTGTGCCAGTACCATACTATCTTGATTACGGTAGCTTTGTATAATAGTGTGAAGTCCAGGAGCCTGATTCTTCCAGCTCTGTTTTTCTTTCTCAAGATTGCTTTGGCTATTCGGGGTCTTTTCTGTTTCCATACAAATTGTGAAATTTTTTGTTCTAGTTCTGTGAAAAATGCCAGTGGTAGTTTGATAGGGATTACACTGAATATGTAGATTGCTTTGTGTAGTATAGTCATTTTCACAATGTTGATTCTTCCAATCCAAGAACATGGTATATCTCTCCATCTGTTTGTATCATATTCAATTTCTTTCATCAGTGTCTTATAGTTTTCTGTATACAGGTCTTTTGTCTCCTTAGGTAGGTTTATTCCTAGGTTTTTATTCTTTTTGTTGCAGTGGTAAATGGGAGTGTTTCCTTAATTTCTCTTTCATATTTTTCATCATTAGTATATAGGAATGCAAGAGATTTCTGTGCATTAATTTTGTATCCTGCTACTTTAGCAAATTCATTGATTAGCTCTAGTAGTTTTCTGGTAGCATCTTTAGGATTCTCTATGTATAGTATCATGTCATCTGCAAACAGTGACAGCTTCACTTGTTCTTTTCCGATTTGGATTCCTTTTATTTCTTTTTCATCTGATTGTTGTGGCTGAAACTTCCAAAACAATGTTGAATAATAGTGGTGAGAGTGGGCAACCTTGTCTTGTTCCTGATCTTAGTGGAAATGGTTTCAGTTTTTCACCATTGAGGACAATGTTTGCTGTGGGTTTGTCATATATGGCCTTTATTATGTTGAGGTAAGTTCCCTCTATGCCTACTTTCTGGAGGGTTTTTATCATAAATGGGTGTTGAATTTTGTCGAAAGCTTTTTCTGCATCTATTGAGAAGATCATATGGTTTTTATTCTTCAGTTTGTTTATATGGTATATCACATTGATTGATTTGCGTATATTGAAGAATCCTTGCATTCTGGATAAACCCCACTTGCTCATGGTGTATGATCCTTTTAATGTGCTGTTGGATTCTGTTTGCTAGTATTTTGTTGAGGATTTTTGCATCTGTGTTCATCAGTGATATTGGGCTGTAGTTTCCTTTCTTTGTGGCATCTTTGTCTGGTTTTGGTATCAGGGTGATGGTGGCTTCGTAGAATGAGTTTGGGAGTGTTCCTCCCTCTGCTATATTTTGGAAGAGTTTGAGAAGGATAGATGTTAGCTCTTCCCTAAATGTTTGATAGAATTTGCCTGTGAAACCATCTGGTCCTAGGATTTTGTTTGTTGGAAGATTTTTCTTTGCTTTTCTAAGAATTTGTCCATTTCTTTCGGGTTGTCTATTTTATTGGCCTATAGTTGCTTGTAGTAATCTCTCATTATTCTTTGTATTTCTGCAGTGTCAGTTGTTACTTCTCCTTTTTCATTTCTAATTCTATTGATCTGAATCTTCTCCCCTTTTTTCTTGATGAGTCTGGCTAATGGTTTATCAATTTTGTTTATCTTCTCAAAGAACCAGCTTTTAGTTTTATTGATCTTTGCTATTGTTTCCTTCATTTCTTTTTTCATTTATTTCTAATCTGATCTTTATTATTTCTTTCCTTCTGCTAACTTTAGGGGTTTTTTTGTTCTTTCTCTAATTGCTTTAGGTGTAAGTTTAGGTTGTTTATCTGAGATGTTTCTTGTTTCCTGAGGTAGGATTGTATTGCTATAAACTTCCCTCTTAGAACTGCTTTTGCTTCATCGCATAGGTTTTGGGTCATCGTGTTTTCATTGTCATTTGTTTCTAGGTCTTTTTTGATTTCCTCATTGATTTCTTCAGTGATCTCTTGGTTATTAAGTAGTGCATTGTTTAGCCTCCATGTGTTTGTATTACTTACAGATTTTTTCCTGTAATTGATATCTAGTCTCATAGCGTTGTGGTCATAAAAGATACTTGATACGATTTCAATTTTCTTAAATTTACCAAGGCTTGATTTGTGACCCAAGATATGATCTGTCCTGGAGAATATTCCATGAGCACTTGAGAAGAAAGTGTATTCTGTTGTTTTTGGATGGAATGTCCTATAAATATCAATTAAGTCCATCTTGTTCAGTGTATCATTTAAAGCTTGTGTTTCCTTATTTATTTTCATTTTGGATTATGTGTCCATTGGTGAAAGTGGGGTGTTAAAATCTCCTAATATGATTGTGTTACTGTCGATTTCCCCTTTTATGGTTGTTAGTGTTTGCCTTATGTATTGAGGTGCTCCTATGTGGGGTGCATAAATATTTACAATTGTTATATCTTCTTGGATTGATCCCTTAATCATTATGTAGTGTCCTTCCTTGTCTCTTGGGATAGTCTTTATTTTAAAGTCTCTTTTGTCTGATACGAGAATAGCTACTCCAGCTTTCTTTTGATTTCCATTTGCATGGAATATCTTTTTCCATCCCCTCACTTTCAGTCTGTATGTGTCCCTAGGTCTGAAGTGGGTCTCTTGTAGACAGCATATATACAGGTCTTTTTTTTGTATCCATTCAGCCAGTCTGTGTCTTTTGGTTGGAGCATTTAATCCATTTACATTTAAGGTAATTATCGATATGTATGTTCCTGTTACCATTTTCTTAATTGTTGTGGTTTGTTATTGCAGGTCTTTTCCTTCTCTTGTGTTTCCTGCCTAGAGAAGTTCCTTTAGCATTTGTTGTAAAGCTGGTTTGGTGGTGCTGAATTCTCTTAGCTTTTGCTGGTCTGTAAAGGTTTTAATATCTCTGTTGAATATCAATGGGATCTTTGCTGTGTAGAATAACCTTGGTTGTAGGTTTTTCCCTTTCATCACTTTAAATATGTCCTTTCACTCCCTTTTGGCTTGCAGAGTTTCTGCTGAAAGATCAGCTGTTAACCTTATGGGGATTCCCTTGTATGTTACTTGTTGTTTTTCCATTGCTGCTTTTAATATTTTTTCTTTGTACTTAATTTTTGATAGTTTGATTAATATCTGTCTTGGCGTGTTTCTTGGATTTATCCTCTATGGGACTCTCTGAGCTTCCTGGACTTAATTAACTATTTCCTTTCCCATATTAGGGAAGTATTCAACTATAATCTCTTCAAATATTTTCTCAGTTCCTTTCTTTTTTCTCTTCTTCTTCTGGGACCTCTATAATTCGAATGTTGGTGCGTTTAATGTTGTCCCAGAGGTCTCTGAGACTGTCCTCAATTCTTTTCATTCTTATTTCTTTATTCTGCTCTGTGGTAGTTATTTCCACTGTTTTATCTTCCAGGTCACTTATCCGTTCTTCTGCCTCAGTTATTCTGCTATTGATTCCTTCTAGAGAATTTTTAATTTCTTTTATTGTGTTGTTCATCATTGTTTGTTTGCTCTTTAGTTCTTCTAGGTCCTTGTTAAGCGTTTCTTATATTTTCTCCATTCTATTTCCAAGATTTTGGATCCTCTTTACTATCATTACTCTGAATTCTTTTTCAGGTAGGCTGCCTATTTCCTCTTCATTTGTTTGGTCTGGTGGGTTTTTACCTTGCTCCTTCATCTGCTGTGTATTTCTCTGTCTTCTCATTTTGTTTTACTTACTGTGTTTGAGGTCTCGTTTTCGCAGGCTGCAAGTTCGTAGTTCCCATTGTTTTTGGTGTCTGCCCCCTGTGGCTAAGGTTGGTTCAGTGGGTTGTGTAGGCTTCCTGATGGAGGGGACTAGTGCCTTTGTTCTGGTGGATGAGGCTGGACCATGTCTTTCTGGCTGGTAGGACCACGTCTGCTGGTGTGTTTTGAGGTGTCTGTGACCTTATTATGATTTTAAGCAGCCTCTCTGCTAATGTGTGGGGTTGTGGTCCTGTCTTGCTAGTTGTTTGGCATAGGGTGTCCAGCACTGTAGCTTGCTGGTCGTTGAGTGGAGCTGTGTCTTAGCATTGAGATGGAGATCTCTGGGAGAGCTCTTGCCAATTGATATTACATGGAGCCAGGATTTCTCTGTTGGACCTATGTTCTGAACTCAGGTCTCCCACCTCAGAGGCACAGGCTTGACACCTGGCTGGAGCACCGAGACCGTGTAAGCCACACAGCCAGGTATGTGGGGAGTTTCTTGCCTTTTGGGAAGTCTGAGGTCTTCTGCCAGCGTTCAGTAGGTGTTCTGTAAGAGTTGTTCCACATGTAGATGTATTTGTGAGGAGGAAGGTGATCTCCACCTTTTACTCCTCTGCCACCTTGAAGGTCTCTCACAATCTCAGTTTCTTTTTAGTTATCATCATCATTGACTGTTTTTGCACCGACTATGTGTAAACATCTAGGCTAGGTACTGGCGGTTCTAACACAAAATTCCTGTCTTCAAAGATCTTATAATATATTTAGGGAGATAAGACCTTTCGCTGTATAAATCATAATTTAAACAATTGACAACATTCAGGTAATTGCAATCATAAGTTAAATATGAATTGTTAAGATGGAACAAATGCAACCTCTGTTTTGGCTGAGGAAAGAAATACAGCATACCTTATTTTATTGTACTTCACTTTATTGAGCTTCACAGATGTTGCATTTTTTTACAAATTGAAGGTATGTGGCAACCATGCATCCAGCAAGTCTTTTGGTGACATTCTTCCAATAGGATTTGCTCACCTCATGTCTCTGTATCACCTTTTGGTAATTCTCACAATATTTTAAACTTTTTCATTATTATTATATTTGTTATGCTGCTGTGTGATCAGTGATCTTTGAAGTTATTATGTAATTGCTTTGGGGTGCCATGAACTGCACCCATATAAGACAGCAGGCTTAACAGATAAATGTTATGAACATTCTGACTGCTGCCCCAACCAGTTATTCCTTTGTCCCTTTCCTTATACTTGGGCCTCCCTATTTCCTGAAACACAACAGTATTGAAAATAGGCCAATTAATAACCCTACAATGACCTCTAAGTGTTCAAGTGAAAGGAAGTGTCACGTGTCTCACTTTAAATCAAAAGCTGGAAATGATTGAGCTTATTGACGAAGGCATGTCAAAGTCATGTCAAAAGCCAATATAGGTGAAAGCCAGGCCTCTTGTGCCAAATAGTTAGCCAAGTTGTGAATATAAAGGAAAAGTTCTTGAAGGAAATTAAAAGTTCTACTCCAGTGAACACACAAATGATAAAAAAGCAAGATAGTTTATTGCTGATGTGAAGAAAGTTTTAGTGGTCTGGATAGAAGATCAAATCAGCCACAGCATTCTCTTAAGCCTGATCCAGAACAAAGTCTTAACTCTCTTCAATTCTATCGAGGCTGAGAGAGGTGAGGAAGCTACAGAAGAAGAATTTGAAACTCACAGAGTTTGGTTCATGAGGTTTCAGGAAAGAAGCCATCTCTGTAACATAAAAGTATAAGGTGTAGCAGCAAGTGCTGATGAAGAAGTTGCAGCAAGTTATCCAGAAGATTTAGCTAAGATTATTAATGGAAGTGGCTACACTAAATAACAAATTTTCAATGTAAATGAAACAGCCTTCCACTGGAAAAAGATACCATCTAGGACTTTCATAGCTAGAAAGGAGAAGTCAATGTCTGCCTTCAAAACTTCAAAGGACATGCTGACTCTCTTGTTAGGGCCTAATGCAGCTGGTGACTTTAAGTTGAAGCCAATGAATGCTCATTTACAATTGAAGACTCTAGGGTTCTTAAGAATGATGCTTAATCTACTCTGCCTGTACTCTCTACATGGAAAAACAAAGCCTGACGACAGCATATCTGTTCACAACATGGTTTACTAAATATTTTAAGTCTACTGTTGAGAAGCACTACTCAAAGCAAAGATTGCTTTTGAAGTATTACTTCTCATTGACAATGTACCTGGTCAACCAAGAGCTCTTATGGAAATATATTGTACAATGAGATTAATGTTTTCTTACCTGCTAACACAACATCCCTTCTGCAGCCCATGGATCAAGGAATAACTTTGACTTTCAAGTCTTATTAGTTAATAAATACATTTTGTAAGGCTATAAATAGTGATTCCCCTGATGGATCTGTGAAGAGTCAATTGAAAACCTTCTGGAAAGGATTCACCATTCTAGATGCCATTAAGAACATTCATGATTCATGGGAAGAAGTCAAAATATCAACATTCACAGGAGTTTGGAAAAAGTTGATTCCAACTCTCATAGATGACTTTGAAGGGTTCATGACTGCAGTGGAGGAGGTCACTGCAGATGTGGTGGAAATACCAAGAGAACTAGAATTAGAAGTGGGGCCTGGAGATGTGACTGAATTGCTGCAATCTCATGATAAAATTTAATGAATGAGGAGTTGCTTCTTATGGATGAGCAGAGACAGTGAAATCTACTCCTGGTGTAGATGTTGTGAAGATTGTTGAAATGACAACAAAGGTTTTAGAATATTACATAAACTTAGTTGATAAAGCAGAAGCAGGGTTTGAGAGAATTGACTCCAATTTTGAAAGAAGGTCTACTGTGGGTAGAATGCTGTCAAACAGTATTGCATACTACAGAGAAATCATTCATGAAAGGAAGAGTCAATCAATGCGGCAAACTTTATTGTTATCTTATTTTAAGAAATGGCCACCAGCCTTCAGCAACCACCACTCTGATCAGTCAGCAGCCATAACACTGAGGCAAGACCCCCCACAGCAAAAGGATTATGACTAGCTGAAGGCTCAAATGATGGCTAGCAATTTTTAGCAATAAATTATTTTTTAATTAAGATATGTACATTGTTTTTTTAGACATAATGCTATTGCACCCTTAATAGACTATGATATAGTGTCAAGATAACTTTTATGTGCACTGGGAAACCAAAAAATGTGTGTGATTCACTTTATTGCAATATTCGCTTTATTGCAGTGGTCTGGAACCGAACCCGCAATATCTCTAAAGTATACCTGTATAGTGTTAATTACCAGACACAAATCGATATTTTGCTGAATGAGAGCACAACATCATATACTTCTTATTAAAAGAGGAGAATATCATTTAATTTTAGATCATTCCATTTTACTGAAACTACACCATATGTTTGAATAAAAGTCACCAATCTAGAATGTCACATCAGGGCAAGGCCATTCACTGTAAAATGAGTGATACATCAACCAATGAGATTTTTGTTTTGCAACGAGGTGGTGGGAAGAAATTGAGAACCGAAGGAAATGATTTCCACTCGTGTGTGATGTTCATAAACAACAATTGAGATCTGTTTCAGGTTAGAATCTTGACAAAAGAAAGAGATTATCCGTAGGAGAAAGGAGTATTATCATATAACCAGTGCAAATTTTTAACAGGTTTCGAGAAATTTTAGTTCCAAATATTTGTTTTCCCAAAAATTTAAATAAATTCTCTACAAGGATGATTTTACTATAAACAAGTTACTAGGTTTTGCACTATTACTCTAATTTGGGATCCTATTTATAATGGAAAAACCTTAACAATAATTTGTTCAATTAACCCAATTCTGATATATATGGGACAAAATAGCAATCTAGATTATGCATTTATTTCTGCATCCTTGGAGGTGGCAGTTAGGCCTTATACTTAGACCTTCATTTATTGCCATTGTCTTCTAACTAATTCAAAGAAGTAACATAATTCGAAGATCATGATCTCTTGTGCATCGCTGCTTCTTAGTTGGCAACCATTGTACTTTTCGCTTCCAACATGAAAATGTGCTATTAATTAGATCACTGAATCAACTCCCCTCTTGAGAAAGAAAATGATCCCCAAGGAATTCAAAGAAACCTAACCTGTCGGTGGAGCACATTTAATATGGGAATCCATTTCCAAGGAAGACTATGGACCAACCCCACGCTGGCTGCCCTTTTCTGGAATCTCTTAGAAACAGAAAGGCTGCCATTGTTTATGAAAGATCTAAAAGCACTAATGCTTGAAGGAACCAAGAGAGAGACTTGCATCATTATAAATTGGTATAAATCTCTATCATTGCATTTAGCACATTATATAATCATTCATGTTTTCTTGTCTGCTAGCTAAATTGTGTGTTCCAAGAAGGCAAGGGCTGAATCATATTCATCTCTGTATTTCAGCACTTGACAAAATTACTAGCATATTTTAAGGGTTTATTAAATGTTTGTAATTAATGCCCAATTTCCTTGTAATATTTTCAATCCTGTATTTCTAGCTAAATAAACCATTGCTTGGGATTGGTTTCTGCATGTGAGATAATACATATTGCTCCTGACTACATTATCATTTTTCTGAGTCTCAGAATATGTAATTTTCTAGTCCTATATAAAATATATTTTAAATTTATATTCTATAACATGTGCTCTATAATACATAGAGGAGAATGATTACATACTCTAAGAATAATCTTTAACCCAAGAAGATTTCCACAAGAGTTATATTCTTCTTTAATTTCATCTCTAACACCAAAGTCAAGATATGATTAGATCATCTGAAGGCAACTTTTCATCAACCACAGATTTGCCAGCTATGCCTCTCTTAATTTTACTCATAGAATGTTCTTGTTGTTATAGAAAAGAAGATGGGGGTTCCCTGGGCCTTATAGGAAGGGTTAAAACACAGTCATTAAAATCTAAAAATGAGGGCAATGGCTAAATTCCAAGCCAATAAAAAAGTTACATGCTCTGAATGATTTTTAATGACCATATGGTAACAAGGAGGCTATTCAATTATGGTAATTTTAATATATTTGGTGTTCAATCTACTTTGCTTATTTTATTATTATCAGAGACTAATACCAATTTAGCATTGTATGGTTTTTCATTTCAGGATTTTGAATATATTTCTCTCTTCAATACTTCAAATAAATACTATTTTTTAACCACCAGTGGAGGTCTATTAATTCAAATTTCTGATTGTTATAGAATCCTTGGTCTAGACTTGAAATTATTAATCAGTGTTGAGTCCACTGATTAATAATTTAGGTATTATTTCAGGTAAATCATGATCATGTCCATTTTAAAGATGTGATACTAAAGCCCAAAAAGATAACAGAGCTAGTGAAAGAAGAGAAATTAGATCTCATGGGCAATTTTCTTCTACTCTCATTTTTTCATCTGACAGTTGGGGTTTAGTGAAATTCGTCTCTTCATTACCTACCCTACCTTCCTCTTTAGCCTCAAAACTTTTTTTTTTTTCATCTGTTCAAATACCTGTGATATTTAATGCCAGGCTGTTTCTACTTATGCCACTTCAATCCCTTAGGTCCAGGAGACAGGAAGAGAGAATGGAGTTTGTGTTTTATAGCTTATATTCCATTATCGAAGATGCAGAAATATTTGTAACCGAGGTCCTAGACATGTTAAATTCCTAATATTATAATACCTTATGTAATGGCAGTCAAATGAAGATGATTAATATGGTGATAATTCAAGTGTTAACCATCACCTCCTTAGGTATGTATTATATCACTTGCAACATTGAAGATAAAATTTAAAGAACTGAAAGCACTCATAAATTCTCTTGGAAGCTTTGGGTGATTTTTTTTATGTTGATTGAAACGAAAGGAGAAACATGAGGCCACTTCAGAATGTCATTAAAATATTTATCTCTTGAATTATATAGGCAATAAAATCTTCATAGTCTACACATACTACTTATGGTGATGTCCATATTATGGTGAAAACAAAATACCTGAGGTGGTTTCATGTAAGCCTATAATAAATGGCCACGAAAGTTCATAAGAAGTATAAAGTCTATCCTGACATTAAGGAAAACTTAATGGGTTTGGGTGTGAGAGTGTCTGTGCATGTATAAATACACATACACCACTGAAAACTGCTATGTTCCACCTATCCTCACTAGACTGTGTTTTGTCTAGAAAATTACCAGAGGGGTAATAAACCCTCACTGGAATCTGCATGTTCTTGGTTCTGATAATCAGATTAGCAAATCCAGATATTGGATTAGTAAGAGTTCCAGAGATGTTTAGGCTCAGAGTAACTAACTAGAATTAAACAAAATAAAAGAGAGGGATGTATCATCCAGGATGCCTACATGTACACATCCAACCAAGAAAAAAATTTGACCATGACTAGAATACTGAATCCTCTTAACCTGTTGGCAAGTCCACATAGAATGTCAAATCACAACTAGGAGAAATATAAAATTAGAAAGAGAATTTTAGTTGGATCATCTTAAGCTTTAGTTGGGTAGTCCCACTATGTAATCTTGACATGTCAAAGATAATCACAAGTTGGATAATGCTGAAGATATGCTGACATTGTCTTGATAATTTTTTTTAAGAATCCATGTTATTCAAACCCTTCTGTTAAAAATAATGCTGTCTATGCCCTGCTCACGTGCTAGGATCTTACCTCTTCAGGAATCTTTACTGACTTCCAACCACAAGTATGTTGGAGGGTTTGTTGTAATGTTCTACCCCAGGCTTGGCAAGGTGGAAGTACCAGGGAATTAATATCCCTCAACCCATGACTGATAGCAGCTCCTCTGTCCCACATGTTTGATAACTCTATGTGTGTGTGTGTGTGTGTGTGTGTGTGTGTGTGTGTTTACATGGTTTGCCATGGCTTTGTCTTATGGTTAAGCTTCAGTTGTTCACTCTTTTCCCTGGGTTTCATGATGCTCCATTTAGCTCCATTTATTGACTGCCTTCCTGATCTGTTTCACTCCCCAACTTCCTGACATCAATGCCTACATTTCCCAAATAAAATACTTGCACTCAAATATTTGTTCAGAATCTACGTCTAAGCAATCTAAGACACCTTGAAAAGATAAGACACATACTAAAACGTATACTGATTTGGATACCCAATTGGTTATATTTTTCAAAGTGTTCATTCCTGGTCACCTCAGTGTGCCATTTGTAAACATATTGCTTAGAGTAGATTTACTTCTATAAATGTGTGATCTATTTCAAATTTGTAGATTTTTCCTAAATTAAGTCTTAGAAAATGACATTCATTCTAATTCCGATAAAGGTTTACTACCAACCCCTTATGTTTACTGCATCTCTCATATTATTTTTTTCACACTCAATGTCCCAGTCGTGATCCCATTTAGTTTTCCCTGTTCCAGGAGGAAGACGAGCAACCTATTTTATGTCCTATGTCCCTTTGGTAGTCTTCTATAGCTTTATAAATAGCTTTCTACCCTATATACCTGTTAATTACGACATGAACCTCATCAGTTGGGTCTCCCTCAATATCTTACTCCTCAAGTATTTTTTTCTACCTCATGCCCTAATAATTGATCTTCTGTTCTTTAACTTTTTCCACTGAAACCCAGAGATTCTGGTCTCCTATCTCTAAATTCCCAAAACTCTTCCTTCCCTCTCATCAGTTACCTGATTTGCCCATATTAATCCTATAACAATATTTCATTTCAAAACTTTTCCTTAATCACTTTATGAAATATGAGAATTATAAACAAAAATAATTTGTAAGACAAGTGTATTATTCTTCTTTAAAGAAACAAATAATAGTAGAAATGTTTTTTGATAAATGGCTTTGCAGTATTTTTCACAGTATTAACAAAATAAACCTAATGTTTCTTTAGGAGTTTATAAATCTACCTTGATTATATTCATAAGCTACCTCTTTTGACGAAGCTGTTACCAACACTCTTGTTTGAGTATGCAGTGCTACAAAACAATAGCATTAACCCAGGTCATGTTTAGAAACTCCCATTCATCTTAGTGGGAAATTAATTTTAAGCTTACTTGTAACCATTTAGAGATTTGCACGTCTAGGTCACTTGTCCAATATGCCAATACTCTGGTTGAAGAACTGAAGCTTAATAATAAGCCTTCTTGGTGTTACTGTTCATTATATAACATCGAGTACCTATTCTCAGAAGAAGGGCTTTCTCATTGGCTACTTCAGAAGGACTAATAGACAAAAAAATGTTGAAGAATAAAGATAATCATCAATAATGTTTCAGCTGATTATTTAGAACATTGTAATACTTCTTTCTGGCAATTATATTATTTTTATGAAGCAAATAAAAAATAAAATTCTATACTTTATTCTCGACAAAAAACCTTGTCAAAATAGCTGTCATCTTCTTTAATACTACACACATGTGCACGTGCCCACACACACACCAATATCATGCTTATGCATGAGTAAGAGTAGAAGTTTTTTCTTAAATTCAGGAACTACACTGGCTATCACCATTGCCAAAAGAAGTTAGTCAAGAGAGTGAAATTCTAGGTACAAATATGGAAAAGGAGTGACATTATTTTAAATTAATACACAGAAACATTAAAATAGCTAAGATAAAAACCACAATTAAATCTTCAGTGTATTGTCCATAGACTTATAAAAGTTGAAAAAATTTTAAATATACATTTTTTACTTTTTTTCTCATCACGAATATGACATTTCTTTTTTTTTTCATTTTATTTTATTTTTTTTTTATACAGCAGGTTCTTATTAGTTATCTATTTTATACATATTAGTGTATACATGTCAATCCCAATCTCCCAATTCATCCCACCAGCACCACCACCATCCCCCGCTTTCCCCCCTTGGTGTCCATACGTTTGTTCTCTGCATCTGTGTTTGTATTTCTGCCTTGCAAACCGGTTCATCTGTACCATTTTTCTAGATTCCACATATGTGCGTTAATATACGATATTTGTTTTTCTCTTTCTGACTTACTTCACTCTGTATGACAGACTCTAGGTCCATCCACATCTCTAAAATGACCCAATTTCATTCCTTTTTATGGCTGAGTAAAATGCCATGTTTATATGTGCCACATCTTCTTTATCTGTCAATCTGTCAATGGACATTTAGGTTGTTTCCATGTCCTGGCTATTGTAAATAGTGCTGCAATGAACATTGTGGTACATGTGTCTTTTTGAATTATGGTTTTCTCAGGGTATATGCCCAGTAGTGGGATCGCTGGGTCATATGGTAGTTCTATTTTTAGTTTTTAAAGGAACCTCCATACTGTTCTCCATAGTGGCTGTATCAATTTACATTCCCACCAGTGCAAGAGGGTTCCCTTTTCTCCACACCCTCTCCAGCATTTATTGTTTGCAGATTTTTGGATGATGCCCATTCTAACCAGTGTGAGGTGATACCTCATTGTCAAAGAGTGTTCTTCCTATGGTTTCCTCTAAGAGTTTTAGAGTGTCCAGTCTTACATTTAGGTCTTTAATCCATTTTGAGTTTATTTTTGTGTATAGTGTTAGGGAGGGTTCTAATTTCATTCTTTTACACGTAGCTGTTCACTATTCCCAGCACCACTTATTGAAGAGACTGTCTTTTCTCCATTGTATATCCTTGCCACCTTTGTCATAGATTAGTTGACTATAGGTGCACGGGTTTATCTCTGGGCTTTCTATCCTGTTCCATTGATCTATATTTCAGTTTTTCTGCCAGTACCATATTGTCTTGATTACTGTAGCTTTGTAATATAGTCTGAAGTCAGGGAGTCTGATTCCTCCAGCTCTGTTTTTTTCCCTCAAGACTGCTTTGGCTGTTCGGGGTCTTTTGTGTCTCCATACAAATTTTAAGATTTTTTGTTCTAGTTCTGTAAAAAATGCCATTAGTAATTTGATAGGGATTGCATTGAATCTGTAGGTTGCTTTGGGTAGTATAGTCATTTTCACAATATTGATTCTTCCAATCCAAGAACGTGGTATATCTCTCCATCTGCTTGTGTCATCTTTGATTTCTTTCATCAGTATCTTGGAGTTTTCTGAGTACAGGTCTTTTACCTCCTTAGGTAGGTTTATTCCTAGGTATTTTATTCTTTTTGTTGCAATGGTGAATGGGACTGTTTCCTTAATTTCTCTTTCTGATCTTTCGTTGTTAGTGTGTAGGAATGCAAGAGATTTCTGTGCATTAATTTTGTATCCTGCTACATTACCAAATTCATTGATTATCTCTAGTAGTTTTCTGGTGGCATCTTTAGGATTACCTATTTATAGTATCATGTCATCTGCAAACAGTGGCCATTTTACTTCTTTTCCAATTTGTATTCCTTTTATTTCTCTATCTTCTCTGATTGCCGTGGCTAGGACTTCCAAAACTATGTTGAATAATAGTGGCGAGAGTGGACATCCTTGTCTCGTTCCTGATCTTAGAGGAAATGCTTTCAGTTTTTCACCATTGAAAATGATGTTTGCTGTGGGTTTGTCATATATGGCCTTTATTATGTTGAGGTAGGCTGCCTCTATGCCCACTTCCTGGAGAGTTTTTATCATAAATGGGTGTTCAATTTTGTCAAAAGCTTTTTCTGCATCTATTGAGATGATCATATGGTTTTTATTTTTCAATTTGTTAATATGGTATATCACATTGATTGATTTGTGTATATTGAAGAATCCTTGCATCCCTGGGATAAATCCCACTTGATCATGGTGTATGATCCTTTTAATGTGTTGTTGGATTCTGTTTGTTAGTATTTTGCTGAGGATTTTTGCGCCTATGTTCATCAGTCTTATTGGTCTGTAATTGTCTTTTTTCGTAGTATCTTTGTCTGGTTTTGGTATCAGGGTGATGGCCTCATAGAATGAGTTTGGGAGTGTTACTTCCTCTGCAATTATTTGGAAGAGTTTGAGAAGGATGCGTGTTAGCTCTTTTCTAAATGTGTGATAGAATTCACCTGTGAAGCCATCTGGTCCTGGACTTTCGTTTGTTGCAAGATTTTTAATAACACTTTCAATTTCATTACTTGTGATTGGTCTGTTCATATTCTCTGTTTCTTCCTGGTTCAGTCTTGGAAGGATACCTTTCTAAGAATTTGTCCATTTCTTCCATGTTGTCCATTTTATTGGCATAGAGTTGCTTGTAGTAGTCTCTTAGGAGGTTTTGTATTTCTGTGGTGTCCGTTGTAACTTCTCCTTTTTCATTTCTAATTTTATTGATTTGAGTCCTCTCCCTGTTTTTCTTGATGAGCCTGGCTAAAGGTTTATCAGTTTTGTTTATCTTCTCAAAGAACCAGCTTTTAGTTTTATTGATCTTTGCTATTCTTTTCTTTGTTTCTCTTTCATTTATTTCTGATCTGATCTTTATGATTTCTTTCCTTCTACTAACTTTGGGTTTTGTTTGTTTTTCTTTCTCTAGTTCATTTAGGTGTAAGGTTAGATTGTTTGTTTGAGATTTTTCTTGTTTCTTGAGGTAGGAGTGTATTGCTATAAACTTCCCTCTTAGAACTGCTTTTGCTACATTAGATAGGCTTTGGTTGTCGTGTTTTCATTGTCATTTGTCTCTAGGTATTTTTTGATTTCCTCTTTGATTTCTTCAGTGATCTCTTGGTTATTTAGTAACGTATTGTTTAGCCTCCATGTGTTTGTGTTTTTTATGGTTTTTTTCCCTGTAATTTATTTCTAATCTCATAGTGTTGTGGTTGGAAAAGATGCTTGATATGATCTCAATTTTTCTGAAATTTACCGAGGCTTGATTTGTGACCCAAGCTGTGATCTATCCTGGAGAATGTTCCGTGTGCACTTGAGAAGAAAGTGTATTCTGCTGCTTACAGATGGAATGTCATATAAATATCAATTAAATCTATCTGGTCTATTGTGTCATTTAAAGCTTGTGTTTCCTTATTTATTTTCTGTCTGAATAATCTGTCCATTGGTGTAAGTGAGGTATTAAAAGTCCCCCTCTATTACTGTGTTACTGTCGATTTTCTCTTTTATAGCTGTTAGCAGTTGCCTTATGTATTGAGATGCTTCTATATTGGGTGCATATATATTTATAATTGTTATATCTTCTTGGATTGATCCCTTGATCATTATGTAGTGTCCTTCCTTGTCTCTTGTAACATTCTTTAAAGTCTATTTTATCTGATATGAGTATAGATACTCCAGCTTTCTTTTGATTTCCATTTGCATGGAATATCCTTTTCCATCCCCTCACTTTCAGTCTGTATGTGTCCGTAGGTCTGAAGTGGGTCTCTTGTAGACAGCATATATATGGGTCTTGTTTTTGTATCCATTCAGCAAGCGTGTGTCTTTTGGTTGGAGCATTTAATCTAGTCACATTTAAGGTAATCATCGATATGTATGTTCCTACTACCATTTTCTTAATTGTTTTGGGTTTGTTTTTGTAGGTCCTTTTCTTCTCTTGTGTTTCCCACTTAGAGAAGTTCCTTTAGCATTTGTTGTAGAGCTGGCTTGGTGGAGATGAATTCTCTTAGCTTTTGCTTGTCTCTAAGGCTTTTGATTTCTCTGTCAAGTCTGAATGAGATCCTTGCCGGGTAGAGTAATATTGGTTGTATGTTCTTCCCTTTCAACACTTTAAATATATCATGCCACTCCCTTATGGCTTGTAGAGTTTCTGCTGAGAAATCAGCTGTTAACCTTATGGGAGTTCCCTTGCATATTATTTGTCGTTTTCCCTTGTTGCTTTTAATGACTTTTCTCTGACTTTAATTTTGGTCAGTTTGATTCCTGTGTGTCTCGGCATGTTTCTCCTTGGGTTTATCCTGCCTGGGACTCCCTGTGCTTCCTGAACTTGGGTGGCTATTTCCTATCCCATGTTAGGGAAGTTTCCAACTATAATCTCTTCAAATATTTTCCCAGGTCCTTTCTTTCTCTCTTTTCCTTCTGGGACCCCTGTAATGCAAATGTTGGTGCAATTAATGTTGTACCAGAGGTCTCTTATGCTGTCTTCATTTCTTTTCATTTGTTTTTCTTTATTCTGTTCTGCAGCAGTGAAATCCACCATTCTGTTTTCCAGGTCATTTATCCGTTCTTCTGCCTCCGTTATTTTGCTATTGATTCCTTCAAGTGTATTTTTCATTTCAGTTATTGTATTGTTTATCTCTGTTTGTCCTTTAATTCTCCTGAGTGTTTGTTCTTTAATTCTTCTAGGTGTTTGTTAAACATTTCTTGCATCTTCTCAACCTTTGCCTCCATTCTTTTTCTGAGGTCCTGGATCATCTTCCCTATCATTATTCTGAATTCTTTTTCTGGAAGGTTTTCTATCTCCACTTCATTTAGTTGTTTTTCTGGGGTTTTATCTTGTTTCTTCATCTGGTACATAGTCTTCTGCCTTTTCTTTTTGTCTGTCTTTCTGTGAATGTGGTTTTTGTTCCACAGGCTGCAGGATTGTAGTTCTTTTTGCTTCTGCTATCTTCCCTCTGGTGGATGGGACTATCTAAGAGGCTTGGGCAAGCTTCCTGATGGGAGGGACTGGTGGTGGGTAGAGCTGGGTGTTGCTCTGGTGGGAAGAGCTCAGTAAAACTTTAATCCACTTGTCTGCTGTTGGGTGGGGCTGAGTTCCTTCCCTGTTGGTTGTTTGGCCTGAGGCAACCCAGCACTGGAGCCTACGTGGCTCTTTTGTGGGGCTAATGGCGGACTCCAGGAGGGCTCATGCCAAGGAGTACTTCCCAGAACTTCTGCTGCCAGTGTCCTTCTCCCCACAGTGAGCCACAGCCACACCCTGCCTCTGCAGGAGACCCTCTAACACTAGCCGGTAGGTCCAGTTCAGTCTCCTGTGGGGTCACTGCTCCTTCCCCCTGGGTCTTGATGTGCACACTACTTTGTGTGTGCCCTCCAAGAGTGGGGTCTCTGTTTCCCCCAGTCTTGTAGAAATCCTGCAATCAAATCCCGCTAGCCTTCAATGTCTGATTCTCTGGGAATTCCTCCTCCTATTGCCAGACCCCCAGTTGGGAAGCCTGACGTGGGGCTCAGAACTTTCACTCCAGTGAATGGACTTCTGTGGTATAATTGTTCTCCAGTTTGTGAGTCACCCACCCAGTGGTTATGGGATTTGATTTTATTGTGATTGCGCCCCTCCTACCATCTCATTGCAGCTTCTCCTTTGTCTTTGGATGTGGGGTATCTTTTTTGGTGAATTCCAGTGTCTTCCTGTTGATGATTGTTCAGCAGTTAGTCATGGTTCCAGTGCTCTCTCAAGAGAGAGTGAGCACACTTCCTTCTATTCTGCCATCTTGAACCAATCTCCCATTTTTTACTTTTTATGTACTATCAGCATAGTTGATTTTAGACAGTGTTGTAGGGTTTTTGTTTAGGTTAATTAATTTGTACCGTCTATATATACTCTCTAGAGGGAATTTGTTATATTTCTTCCTTTTTCCCATTTTTCTGGAGCTTGCTTTATGTTTACAGATAATATGTTTAATGGATCTATTTCTTGAGTGATCATCCTTCGATATTATTGATTACTACATGCTATGATGGATGATGATTACTTATAACGCCCTTACTTTCTTTCCTACATTCTACCAATGATGATACGTCACTGCTTTTGGTAACAATTTCCCACTACAATTTTAAACAATATAGTTATATTTGTGTGTGTGTGTGTGTGTGTGTGTTAATTCAAAAGTAGCCGCATACTTTGATTTCCTTAAGAAGGTATTACCTGCCGTAGTCTCCCTGTCTTCTTGACTTCTGACATTTGCACTTCTGTCATCTCTTCACATATTTTTACATTGCTAAGTAAGTCTGATGCTACTTAAATGTATTGTATGAACCACTTTATGTAGAATTACTTGTACATATGTACACATATACATGTGTATTGTGTCAGTACTAGCAGGATGTTCCACCATGTTAACTGTGATTATTTCTGATAGTGGTATATCACAAGATTTTTCTTTTCTTGATGATTTTAAGGAAACTATTAAACAGTATTTTTTTACTTCAGACCTTATAATTTCTATTCTAGAGGTTTGATTTGAGTCTTTTTTATATAATCTATGTATCTACTTAACATGTTCAGTCTTTCTTCTAGCTTGTTGAATACATGGAATACAGATTTAGTATTTTAAAAATATCCTTGTGTACTAATCATATACTCTGTGTCATTTCAGTGGCAGTTTTGGTTGACTAATATTTGTGCTTATTATATGGTGTTTTTCTTCTTTGCATTCCTGGTAATTTTTTATTGGATATATGGCAGATATTGTAATTTTTACCTTTTGTGTGATATATGCACATACATATATATTTATATATTTTATATATTACATATATTTTTATATATACATATATAAATATATGTGTGTATAAAATATATATTACATATAATGTATTATATTTATATAGTCAAATATATTTTAACTATATAAAATATATACATATTTTACTTTTTTGTGTGACATATATCACACAAAAAGATAAAAATCACAATATCTGCCATCTATCATATATATATTTCTTTCAGCTTTCTTGGACTTTCTTCTGGAATGTACTTATTAGAAACAGTTTGATCATTTTAGGTCTTGCTTTAATCTTTGTAGACAGGACTAAGAGAGGTATGGTATTGGTAACTATAACTACATCAGAGCACATATTGTTGATGCAGGAAATGGCTAGAACAGAAAAGATTATGAGTCAGGAGGGCCTTAAACTCAACTGTCTCCATCATAGAGAAGAATATCAGTTTCATGACAAAAAGGATCCCAGTTGCCAGCTATGATATTCACAATTGTGGTCAGTAGATCCTTTATGTTTCCCACTATTTCCATGGACTCCACACCACTGGCCTACTTCTAGTCTTTGTCAATCATGGCAAAGGCTACATTCAAGTGGTCTTCATTGGAGGTTGCTCTCTTAGCTCCATGAGCTTCAGATCAGAAAACAGGTGCATCAGATAAGAGACATTATTCTTCATCCACTTTATGATAGCTCGCTTTACACACAAGTTTCTCACTGGGCTGTCAACAAGCCTTGAGTCTTAGAAACATGTCTCACGGGGATGGTATGATCCATGTCTGCTGTGCATAACACAATTGAAGTAAATTTGGTCAAGATTGGGACTTGGCTCTTATTTTTCTGATTTTGCCAGGTCCAAGGGAAGTGTGGAACAAGTCCAGCAACCTAGTTGGCTGCAGCAATCTTTCAGGCATTAATCATGAATAGAAGCTCCAATAGATTGTTATTAGTTTTCCACAGCTGCTCTGAACAATATAAACATCCTCCTGCACATTCACACCCTCACCTATTTCCATACCTATCTCCTAGTTGCTGAATTTTTCAGTAAACATTTTGCCTAATTCCATCCCTAGGCAGTAGGCAGTTTTCTGAGATGAGTCCTGGTAGCATCTGCAGCTAAAGATTTTATTTGGCATTTTGATCATCTACTTTGGCAACATTTCACTCTAGTGACACTGCTTTTGATGCAGATAAAACCAAAGTCATACCACACACTGAATTACTAATTGCTTTATGCTGTTACTCCACCATTTTCCATCGCTTATGTCTTGACTATGTAATCATTGTTCACTGTATTCAAGTAGCATACAACTCTCATATCTTTTTTTGCTTCAAGGTTTTAATGTTTTAAATTAATTTTAGACTTAAAGTTACAAAAAAATATATGGAGAATCTCTGTACACCCTTCACGCAGCTTGTTAAATCTTGCATACCCATAGTATAATCATCAAAACTAAGAAATTAACATTGGTACATTATTATTAATCTTCACCTTTATTCAGATACATCATATTTATTAGACAACTTTTTTGAGTTTCATAATTCCTTTTATTCTCATGCATTTTTGATGTACCGAAGGATTCGTTGATACATATTTAAGGACTTCCAATTGATTGATAACAATATAAAATTTCTGAAATTCCCTCTCTCTTTCCCCTTCGAAGTTTCTCTCTTTCATCTCCCCTTTGGACTAAATCCTCTCTAGGCCTGGACACATCTGTCACCTTGCAACTTCTCTTTATTGCTCTCCAAATTTTCACCTATTGTTTCCTGAATACCAGATTATCCTTTTTTATATTTTCACTTTTAATTAGTTAGAACAAATCTTAAATGATGTCAGAAGAAAGAGTGTGGGAGATAAACTATTCTTTAATGTCTGAAAACTACAGTTATTTCTAGCCTCACATTTGAATTATAATTTGGCTGGGTATAGAATTCTAATTTGATATTTATTTCTCACAGAACATTGAAGTTTTGTTTTCCTTCTCCCAATATCTGTTGTTGAAGATGATGACACCCTGATTCTCATTAAGAAACCTGTTTTTCTTTCTGGAGGTTTAAAATTTTTTTTTTACTCTGCATTTCTAAAGTTGATAATAATATGTCCAGATCTGGTTCTTTTTTATTAGTTGTACTGGACACTTTCAATTTAAAGGCTTTTGCCCTTTGGCTATGAGAAATTCTCTGCTAATTTTTTAAAATAATTTCTTCTTATTCCTACCGTTATTACTTTTTGGAATTCATAATAGCATGAGTATAGAATTCCTGGATTAATCCTCTACATCTTTAAAATATTTTTCTCATATTTTATGATTTCTGCTTTTGTTCAACTTCTTGACTATTGCAGAAGTCAAACCCATCTACAGGATTTTTTATTTTTGTAATCAGATTTTTAGTTCCTAACGTGTCTTCCTTTTTCTCTATGATTCCTTTACTTTTAGTAGCATTGTGCCCTTTTTCTTTATGATTGTAATAACTTCTTAAGTCTTCCTGATTATATTACTTAGAGCTTAAAACAAAATCTTGTATTCATTGAGTTACCTCTGTTTCCTCTGAAATTTCATTTTGTAGAATTTCATCAAACGTCTGGTGATGCTTAGTAGAATATTCATATTTAAGAATGAAATGAGAGAAAATCTGCTTGCCTCCTGGCAGACTTCACTACATGGGGAGTTGTCAGTGAGTCAGCCACTGGGTCCCCCACAGCCCAGAATGGTAATGCCTCTGCGCTACGAGCTCCAGATCCACACCAGCTGCCCTAGTTTCCACAGGGAGTTTGCTTACTTTCTTTAAGTGGAACATTTCTTTTGTTCTTATTGGTTTTTTCCCCCTGGGAATTAAACATCTGGCTGCTGCAGTTTCCTGCAGAAAAGAGAGTAGAAGTGGGAATTCAATTGTTATGTTTATTTACTTTCCATTAGGCCTCATGATTCCAACCCCTTGCTCAGTTTCACCCTCATCTGTACTTTGCCCTGTCAAATCCGAAGTTTCTTTGAAGTTTTGCTGGGTTTATGGGTTGCCCCTTTGGCTGCAAGATCTAAGCAGGGATCTTATTTGTCCTACTTCATGAGTTGCCAGTCATCTATCTGCTTTCCACTTTACAGAATGTGTGGAAATTTTTTATCCACTCATAGACTTGCCTCCCATTTTGTTTTTATAAATTATGGGTTTATGACCTGAAAATTTTATATGGTATTATCTTAATTGGATCTTGGAGGGCAAAAAGATCATTGTGTGCAAGAAATCAACAAATCAACCACCTTGATACAAAAGTCATTGATAATTTTCAAAAAAATTATCCCTACTACACTAAGGTGAAAAGACTGAGCATAAAGGAAGATAAAAAGGGAACCCTTTAGGAATATTTGGTAATACAGTGAAGGAGTGATAAGAGTTCAGTGTTAGAGTGCAATGAGCATAAACAGGAAGGGATAGAGTCCAGACATTTGGGAGGTAGAATAGATAGAACTTACTGACAGAGTTGATGGAGTGTATTAGTTTGCTGTTGCTGCCATAACAAATTACCAGAAATTTGGCAGTTAACACAACATCCATTTATTATCTCACAGTTCTGATGGTCAGAAGTCCAGGGAGCTCAGCTGGGTTCAAGGGGCTCAGCTGGGTTCTTTGCTTCCAGTCTCACAAAGGCTGAAATCAAGCTGTTGGCAGGGCTGGAGGCTCTGAGAGAGAATTGTTTCCAGGCTTATTCGGGTTCACTGAATTCAATTCCACGTGGTTGTAGGACTAAGATCCCTGTTTTTTCTTGCTGGCTGTCATCTAGGGGTATCCCTGAGGCCCAGCCTCCCTCTGGTCCCTCCACGTAGCCTCCTACATCTCAGATCCAGCAACAGCACATTGTATTCTCAAGCTGCCTCATCGCTCTGACTGACTCTTCTGCCCTCCTCTTCCACTTTTAAGGTTGCGTGTGATTACATTTGTTTCACCTTCTCCCTATTTTAAAATTAGCTGATTATTAACCTTAGCTCCATCTGCAAAGTCTCCTCGTAGAAGTTCCTAGATTAGTGTCTGACTGAATAACCAAAGGACAGGGATCTTGGTGTATGGGGTGGGGGATATCTTTAGAATTTTTCCAACCACTGGGAAGATGACTAAAAGGGGAAAATAGGAGATGACTTCCAGCTTTCTAGTTTGGTTAGTGTCCCTTAATTAGTTTCCTCACTATCTATATTTGAAGCATTTTTCATCTTAAACATATGATCTTAAACATATGATCTCAGCATCACAGCACAAGGAAGACCCAGCCAAATGCATAATTTTAAATCTCACATAGATTACTATCCCTGAATCTTTACCTGCTTTGTTCTTATTAAACTAGGACAATGAAGCTACAATAGAAATCTCTGTAAATAAACAAGCAAGCAAACAAAGAGTTTTAAGCTAAGTAGCCAATTCAATAGTTTTCCCTCATCTGGGCCCTCTCCTGAGGCTCCTTCGCTTTGTGTAATTAAAGGCCACACCCCAAGCTGAAAGCACCCCCGGAGAAAATTAAGTTGGAAAGGAGAAAATGATGTGAGTACCAGATTTTAAATCTTCTAGTATCCCATAAGCTAACAGCCACCAAAGACTACTAGAGTCTCTTACAGCTGTTAGAGAATGATCTACTATCCTTCTCCCTCAAAGGTAAATATTCTACTCCCACCACTGAATCTCCTAACTTCCGTGGTCTATACTTCTCTTTCTTTCTCTGTTCCACTCCACATAATAACCTAGAGACTATCCAATTCCCTTCCTGGGGTAGATGGGCTGGCAGAATGGAGGATGAAGAAGGGTGCATGAGAAAAACAACAACAAAAAAGATGATAGGAACCAATGTTGTATTATTGATATGTGCTTTCTTTTCTACATAGTTATGTACGTTCCGTAAAAAAATAGAAACATAAAGACAAAGGTAAGTCTTTGGAATGCCTTTGGAATTCAAGAATCTGCCTCTTTCTCTGTGTGTGTGTGTGTGTGTGTGTGTTTGTGTGTGTGTGTGTAAATTAGCATTCTGTCCATAGATGTTTTTGTAACCCCAGTAAAGAAACAAAATCTGGTTGACCTTGAGAATGACTGAATAAACTGCTTTCTGTAAACCAGATATTGTATTTGGTAAACATATAAAAAAGGCTTGTGCGTTCTTGAAAAATTGTACCTTTGCTTTTCACAGAGAAAACGTCTATCCAAGAAACCGGTCCCAGTGCCATGACACAGCCCTCTGTGTGGACATGAGATTGCTGTCTGCTGGATGTTTTTAACAGGGCTAATTAAGTTCATTCACAAATACTCTTTATTAAAGATTTCACACTGAAATATCTCTACACATGCAATAGGACACTATTATTGAAAAGTCTGTTTCTAATCACAATACCAGGGTGATAATGAAAGACGTTAGAATATGCCCTCATGTGAGTAAGGATTAAGAACACTCCCACTATCTGCTCAAACCCTGCAAGGGGACGTATTTGGATAGCAGCACTCCATCACCACAGATCCTAGAATGTTTTTTTGTAAAAGTCCAGTGTCCAGATATCATATTTTGAAGTCTTTTTTTTGTTCATGCTATTCAGAATATAAATGCAAACAGATTATGTGATGGAGCCTTCCTTTGAACAACCCTTCTGTTTATAATTACCAACTAATTTATCAGAATAAAAATCAATCCTTTAGTTGTTTGAGCCAACCCTTGTATTATTATTATTTTTAAAAGTACTATGTATAGGCTATGTTAAAATACTCGTCTTGGGAGAGCTGTTGTTGAAAAAATAGTACGCTAGATTACATGAATATATTGCAAAGCCATTTCTGGAAAAATTAAGAGTGGAAAAGTAAAATATATTTTACTTGGAATCTGTTATTTTATTTTACATACCTACTTTAAAGTGTTCTTTTCCTCAACTTCTGAATAGAGAAATTTTGTTTTGATACCTAAGAGTTTCAGACCAGGCATTTCCTCATGTTTTCTGTGAAGTCAATTTAAAAGTACATTAGCAGTGCATGTGGATTTAGTCAGGGACTCAGGATGTGAAATTTTGAACATATTTCTCCAAAGGTGGACCCTTCACATTATGACTATGAAAGTAATTTATTGCAGCCAAACACACTTCCACATATTGTTAACAGTGCTATGTGCTTTAATTCATTTAACTGCTTTTTAATTCAGTAGTTATTCAGATTTAATAGAGCCATTTCTTCATCGTTTTTCATTTAGTGATAAATGGTGCCAGAATTTATGATAAATTAAACTGCAAAGGACCATGTTAAAATTATCTTAAGGGTTTCACATAAAAGGAATCCGCACCTATTTTGTTCAGAACAGCCACCTGAAAGTTCACGTGGTGAAAAGAGCTCCTTACTGGGCATAAACTATGAGATCTATTTGAAAGTTAAGTTTTAATTATACTTTTCCCTCACCCCTTACCATTGGCAGTGGCCATCCAGCTGGGGGACTGACAACGTGGATGCTTTAAACTAGGGGTTCTTTCTTGTTTTAATATTGATTTAACAAGTGGAAGAACATTCAGGTTGGAGCTTTGATGAATATCCTTACACAACAAAAGCTACCAGATACAGGGGGCAACTTTTTAAAAGTTTGGAGAAGAGATGAGGCATCAAGGGGCTATGGGAGAGATAAATTGGGCAGGGCCAAGTGGTGGGAGAGAGGGGAGTTGTAGTTGGACAGCCCTGCCAATTACTGGCCCTATTATCCTTTCTCCTTCCTACTAAATGTACTGGCTTAACAGCTACCACAAAGGGAGATGAGGGGCTGAATTCACGGGGCCTCTTCCTTTCCCTCCTTCTCATACCACATTTTGAAAATGAAAAAAAGAAAATGTGATTCCTTGACTAAAGTATCAGAAATGGTTTGCAGCCATTATCTCTACCATTTTCCAGACATGTTAAAATGTATAAACTAGCTTAATTAGGTTTTTTCTCCCTGCTCCTCTATACTTCCAGACAGGCAAGCTGGGCTGGTTAGTCAGGACAGAGATCAGGAAAAAACTATGCAAATGAAAAATTCTGTCCTTAAGGTTAACTACCTCTAGGTCACTCTTGACAACTAATGAGAGACCAGGGAGAACCTGCTCTCAAATACATTCATTTGCACTGGAAGATATGTTTTGGCTCCCAAAACAGTCATGAATAAGATACATGTGTCCATAACTCTGTAGGCAAAACATTAGTAAGGGAGCAAGGGGTGCCACATGCCTTTATTCATTTGTGAAGAGCAAATTCTGACTGTTCACATTTGAGTTTTCTGAGTTAGAATTTGCCTATTACTTCATGATTGTTTATTTGCTATCATTCAATTCATCCATATAGAGCGCCGTTTATTGAGAACCTGTTATGAGAGGTGGTTGGCATAAGAAGATGAAAGACAAGGTCTCTTCAGCAGAGAAGCACCTAGTCTCCTATGTAATAATAAAGGCATTGAAGGAAATTTTCCTCTCATCGAGCAGCTGTAAGCTGGGTTAGTGCTGAGCTACTGAAAATAGCATTTGCTTGATGGCTTAAAGGAAAGTCTAAATACTTTTGAAAAGCAACCCAAATTGATTAGTCTTACCCCATACTTGTGCTCAGACCCTTTTCTTAGCATCAGAATTTGTGTGTACATTTGTGTGTACGTCTTTGGGCGCATTCATCTCTATCTATTGCTCTCTATATAGCTTTAGCAGTAATTATTAAGTGCTACCGTTGTACCAGGCAGTATACTAAGCCTTTTATATACCTCATTCTATTTGAAAAAAGAAAAAGAATGATGGGTTAGTAATCTGGATGCTCTGATAACAAAACTAGAAGTAAATCACTTCACATTTCTATTTTATCTTCAAAATGAGAGAGCTCCCTCTAAGGCCCTTTCTAGCTGTAACAATTCTATAAAACTGTGATTCCTTATGCCTTCCTAAATGTTTCAAGAGAGTAAGATTAACACCTATTTTGGTTAACTATCTAACATTCTCTGTTCTATGGATACCTGTTTAGAGGAAAGGGATTGAATAACAGACCACTTAAAGAAATAAACTTCATTTTTAACAGATGGATTAAGTTTGGGGACTAAAAACATACTAGTTCTTTATTAAAAGTATAAAGTTATATGTGTGTAAAAATTTTTTTCCCAGATACAAACATTTTTGATTTCTTAATAATTCCCAAAAGATTTTTCTTTAGCTACAAATGTTTAATGGATGAATATTTGGCCTTTAATAGTATGATTTTGAACTCCTAAAAATATTAGTACGATTTTTAACTATAATGAAAATGCCGATTTTAGGAGCATCCATATACATACTTAACCTGAAAATAGAACAGTGAGGATTTCTACTCATTAAATTGCCATTGCACTGTCCAGAGCCACTTGTCCACATTCTTGTTGTGTCTGCTGCTTGTTATATTTTTCTGGGCTGTTTATTCCACAAAGGGCAATTGCAAAAGAGTTGGAAGCACTTTTTAGTGCCAGGCCATTCTCTAGCTTAGGTTCATGCCCCTTGGTTCTCATATTTAACAGAAGCTCAGATAGCCTGCAGCATCTGTCCTTTTGGTTCCCTTCAGGACTGTGTACACTTCTTTGTCATATTGTCATTTCTCAAACCACAGAGTTTCTTTAAATAGCAGGCCTGTCCCAGTAGAATAAAGGGAACTATAATTCTGTAATTTGAAGAATATTCCACTTCAAAGTGTATTGTTCTAATTGACTTAAATATTTGAGACATACGTTTTATTGTGTTTCACTGTTAAGAGGAAGTAGAGTACGACCATGTTTCTGCAAGGAAATAAAAAAGGAAATATTAATTGTTTCTTTCTGTCCGTATATGGTTAGTGTGATCAATTTCATTGATTGAGTAATAATACTATCGCTCCCCCCAAATAATCAAAACACAAAGCAGCAAAATTGGCCACTTCATAAAAGGTAAAAAAAAAGCAAAAAAAAACCCTGGAAAATTCACGTACTTATTCCAAAAAGTGGTATTACAGGTATTTTAAAATAGGGTTGTGTTGACATATTCCAAATAAATAATCAGTATATACATACATACAGGCATGTCCATAAATAAATACATAAATAAAGAAACCACAGTTTATGGCTGTCATTTAGAGCAAAAGAGAGAAATTTCAGAAACATGAAATTCACCTTCATTTCATCATCTGTTGCTAGGTTTAGAAAAGTTATCTGTAAAGATAATGATTCTAGAAGACCTTTATTAGTATTACATAGTGCTTTTTTTTGTTTTTTTGTTTTTAAAGTATTTATTTATTTATTTATGGCTGTGTTGGGTCTTCGTTTCTGTGCGAGGGCTTTCTCTAGTTGTGGCAAGCGGGGGCCACTCTTCATCGCGGTGCACGGGCCTCTCACTATCACGGCCTCTCTTGTTGCGGAGCACAGGCTCCAGACGCGCAGGCTCAGTAATTGTGGCTCACGGGCCTAGTTGCTCCATGGCATGTGGGATCTTCCCAGACCAGGGCTCGAACCCGTGTCCCCTGCATTAGCAGGCAGATTCTCAACCACTGCGCCACCAGGGAAGCCCCTACATAGTGTTTTTTGACTAAGGGAAATCTGTCTCCATACTAGATGTTCAGACTTTAAAAATCAGTTACCAGCTTTCAACTTTATTATTTACACACACGCCCAAAAATATCTATAGAGGATTAAACAATGTCTCACTCTTCATCTGAAGGCTGTGAAGAAGTATAATCAGATCTGAAGACTGTTCCTTTTTCTGTAGGAACATTTGTAAATGGAGAATTCTTTTGAGATTCTTCTTGTTCAGTCTCAGTGATTTTTGTTCTTTCTTTCACAATGAATTGCAAAATGCCATTTAACTTCAAGGTTTCTAATCGTCCAACTGCACTGTACTCACCTTTTTATTGACCGCCTTTCCTTGGTCTTTTGTTTCACCAGCAAGATTCTCACCTTGCTGCACATTCTTTCAACTTGGCCATCAATATATAAAGTCGAGAAATCCTTCTAAGTCTGGATGCTTACAGCAGCATCCCACTTATCACTTCTTTCCATCCTTGGAGGGAAGCTCTATCTGAACTGTCTGAAGTAGCTGTTGATGGTGTCTTTACTGCTGTTACATGGAAGCCTTTTTTGAATACTGTCATTGAAAACTTCCTGAATCTCAGTGAAGTATTGTCAGGTTGGGTCAGCGATGTTTATATTTCTCTGCCTCGGCATGTCTCTCTCCCTGCCCACTTCTGTCCTCTACTTTTCCCATCCTTTTAAATTTGTGACAGTGAAGTTGTTGATAGTATTTCTACAGTTAGGCTCACAGGATGTATTTTATTAACCTGAGAATGTTTTGGTTTGGATTCTGCATTCTAACTTATGTAAATTACTGTTGCTTTTGACCACCATCATCATTCAGTATATCATATTTATTTCATTTAAACATTTATACTTGTTTATAATATATATAAACATTTAGATATATTTTTAAAATATACGTATGTTTCCCTTAAAATAAATATGTGTGTATATATATGTATATGCATATATGTGTGTGTTTACATGTATGTATGGATACATATGTGTGTGTATATAAATATGTATACATTTCTTCCCTCATACTTAACATTAGTTAATCACCTCTACTAAATATCAAGAAAGTGCTTCAGTACACCAGAAACTAACACAATATTGTAACACAACTATACTTAAAAAAAAAAAAGGTTTACACCACAAGAAAGTGCTTCAGACAGCAAGGATTAAGAAATATATAGTATATGACAACTTGTAACAGGTTGCCAGAATAGGAAACGGAGCAGCAACAGGGACAGCTGGGCAGGTGTGGTCCAGGGCATGTGAGGGCACCCCACTGCAGCCATCCAACCTGGTCCTGAGACGTGGAGCTCTCCAGCGAAGAAACTGGGCATTTTACTTACGTTAGCCCTCAGGTTTGTGCGGATGATATGTTCTTACTCTCATTTTGATTATTAATAACAACACAAATAAAAAATATTTGTTGGGTTTACAAAAAAAGGAGAAATATATAGTATATGAAATAAATCTATACAATACACAAATTAATATGTATACATATATTTGTGTATTCTACTAAGTGTATACTTTATATGTATTATAGGTAATATATATTTAACTACATAAATATATAAAACTAATGTGAAATGAAGGAATTCAGGTCTTTACTCTCTCCACCTAGAATTTTAATCTCTACCAATCCAATCATATATTTCAACACATTTGTATAACTTCTACAAATTTCTTAACATGTTTTCATAGATCCCAACAGAGCCAAATCAAGCTTGCACTATCACCCCAAAGAGTCATAGAACACAGCCACATTATTTTCTCCTTTAGCTGAGTTTTGGCTTTATTGTTTAAATAATCATGAAATAAACAGACTCATTCCTGTTGCAGCTTTCATTCAACAATTGTGTTTAATAAGATGCTGGGGAATAAAACAGTAAATAGAAGCTCAATGGGGAAAAGAAAATGCATTGAGATTTTCTTGGAAAATGCTTCCATATAAAATAAGCCTTCACATTCACAGAAAGATAGACAAGATGAAAAGGCAGATGGCTATGTACCAGATGAAGGAACAAGATAAAACCCCAGAAAAACAACTAAATGAAGTGGAGACAGGCAACTTTCCAGAAAAAGAATTCAGAATAATGATACTGAAGATGATCCAGGACCTCGGAAAAAGAATGGAGGCAAAGATCCAGAAGATGCAAGAAATGTTTAACAAAGACGTAGAAGAATTAAAGAAAAAACAAACAGAGATGAACAATACAATAACTGAAATGAAAACTACACTAGAAGGAATGAATAGCAGAATAACTGAGGCAGAAGAACGGATAAGTGACCTGGAAGACAGAATGGTGGAATTCACTGCTGCGGAACAGAATAAAGAAAAAAGAATGAAAAGAAATGAAGACAGCCTAAGAGTCCTCTGGGACAACGTTAAATGCAACAACATTCGCATTATAGGGGTCCCAGAAGTAAAAGAGAGAGAGGAAGGACCTGAGAAAATATTTGAAGAGATTATAGTTGAAAACTTCCCTAACATGGGAAAGGAAATAGCCACCCAAGTTCAGGAAGCACAGAGAGTCCCATACAGGATAAACCCAAGGAGAAACACGCCGAGACACATAGTAATCAAATTTGCAAAAATTAAAGACAAAGAAAAATTATTGAAAGCAGCGAGGGAAAAACGACAAATAACGTACAAGGGAACTCCCATAAGGTTACCAGCTTATTTCTCAGCAGAAACTCTACAAGCCAGAAGGGAGTGGCATGATATACTTAAAGTGATGAAAGGGAAAAACCTACAACCAAGACTACTCTAAATGGCAAGGATCTCATTAAGATTCGATGGAGAAATCAAAAGCTTTACAGACAAGCAAAAGCTAAGAGAATTCAGCACCACCAAACCAGCTCTACAACAAATGCTAAAGGAACTTCTCTAAGTGGGAGACACAAGAGAAGAAAAGGATCTACAAAAACAAACCCAAAACAATTAAGAAAATGGTAATAGGAACATATGTATCGATAATTACCTTAAAGGTGAATGGATTAAATGCTCCAACCAAAAGACAGAGGCTTGCTGAATGGATACAAAAACAAGACCCATATATGCTGTCTACAAGAGACCCACCTCAGACCTAGGGACACATACAGGCTGAAAGTGAGGGGATGGAAAAGGATATTCCATGCAAATGGAAATGAAAAGAAAGCTGGAGTAGCAATACTCATTTCAGATAAAATAGACTTTAAAGAATGTTACAAGAGACAAGGAAGTACACTACATAATGATCAAGGAATCAATCCAAGAAGAAGATATAACAATTATAAGTATATATGCACCCAACATAGGAGCACCTCAGTACATAAGGCAACTGGTAACAGCTATAAAAGAGGAAATCGACAGTAACACGGTAATACAGGGAGACTTTAAAACCTCACTTACACCAATGGACAGATCATCCAAACAGAAAATTAATAAGGAAACACAAGCTTTAAATGACACAATAGACCAGATAGATTTAATTGATATTTATAGGACATTCCATCCAAAAACAGCAGATTACACGTTCTTCTCAAGTGCGCACGGAACATTCTCCAGGGTAGGTCACACCTTGGGTCACAAATCAAGCCTCAGTAAATTTAAGAAAACTGAAATCATATCAAGCATCTTTTCGGACCACAACGCTATGAGATTAGAAATCAATTACAGGGAAAAAACGTAAAAAACACAATCACATGGAAGCTAAACAGTACGTTACTAAATAACCAAGAGGACACTGAAGAAATCAAAGAGGAAATCAGAAAATACCTAGAGACAAATGACAATGAAAACACGACGATCCAAAACCTATGGGATGCAGCAAAAGCAGTTCTAAGAGGGAAGTTTATAGCTATACAAGCCTACCTCAAGAAACAAGAAAAATCTCAAGTAAACAATCTAACCTTACACCTAAAGGAACTAGAGAAAGAAAAACAAACAAAACCCAAAGTTAGCAGAAGGAAAGAAATCATAAAGATTAGAGCAGAAATAAATGAAAGAGAAACAACGAAAACAATAGCAAAGTTCAATAAAACTAAAAGCTGGTTCTTTGAGAAGATAAACAAAATTGATAAACCATTAGCCAGACTCATCAAGAAAAAGAGGGAGAGGACTCAAATCAATAAAATTAGAAATGAAAACGGAGAAGTTACAGCAGACATCGCAGAAATACAAAGCATCCTAAGAGACTACTACAAGCAACTCTATGCCAATAAAATGGACAACCTGGAAAAATGGACAAATTCTTAGAAAGGTATAACCTTCCAAGACTGAACCAGGAGGAAACAGAAAATATGAACAGACCAATCACAAGTAATGAAATTGAAACTTTGATTAAAAATCTACCAACAAACAAAAGTCCAGGACCAGATGGCTTCACAGGTAAATTCTATCAGACATTTAGAGAAGAGCTAACACCCATCCTTCTCAAACTCTTCTAAAAAATTGCAGAGGAAGGAAGACTCCCAAACTCATTCTATGAGGCCACCATCACCCTGATACCAAAACCAGACAAAGATACTACAAAAAAAGACAATTACAGAACAATATCACTGATGAATATAGATGCAAAAATCCTCAACAAAATACTAGCAAACAGAATTCAGCAACACATTAAAAGGATCATACACCATGATCAAGTGGGACTTATCCCAGGGATGCAAGGATTCTTCAATATATGCAAATCAATCACTGTGATACACCATATTAACAAATTGAAGAATAAAAACCATATGATCATCTCAATAGATGCAGAAAAAGCTTTTGACAAAATTCAACAGCTATTTATGATAAAAACTCTCCAGAAAGTGGGCATAGAGGGAACCTACCTCAACATAATAAAGGCCATATACGACAAACCCACAGCAAACATCATTCTCAATGGTGAAAAACTGAAAGCATTTCCTCTAAGATCAGGAACGAGACAAGGCTATCCACTCTCACCACTATTATTCAACATAGTTTTGGAAGTCCTCGCCATGATAATCAGAGAAGAAAAAGATAGAAAAGGAATACAAATTGGAAAAGAAGAAGTAAAACTGTCACTGTTTGCAGATGACATGATACTATACATAGAGAATCCTAAAGATGCCACCAGAAAACTACTAGAGCTTATCAATAGATTTGGTAAAGTTGCAGGATACAAAATTAATGCACAGAAATCTCTTGCATTCCTATACACTAATGATGAAAAATCTGAAAGAGAAATGAAGGAAACACGCCCATTTACCATTGCAACAAAAAGAATAAAATACCTAGGAATAAACCTACCTAAGGAGGTAAAAGACCTGTACTCAGAAAACTCTAAGACACTGATGAAAGAAATCAAAGATGACACAAGCAGATGGAGAGATATACCATGTTCTTGGATTGGAAGAATCAATATTGTGAAAATGACTATACTACCCAAAGCCATCTACAGATTCAGTGCAATCCTTATCAAATTACCAATGGCATTTTTTACGGAACTAGAACAAAAAATCTTAAAATTTGTATGGAGACACAAAAGACCCCAAATAGCCATAGCAGTCTTGAGGGAAAAAAACAGAGCTGGAGGAATCAGACTCCCTGACTTCAGACTATAATACAAAGCTCCAGTAATCAAGACAGTTTGGTACTGGCACAAAAACAGAAACATAGATCAATGAAACAAGATAGAAAGCCCAGAGATAAACCCACGCACCTATGGTCAACTAATCTATGACAAAGGAGGCAAGGATATACAATGGAGAAAAGACAGTCTCTTCAATAAATGGTGCTGTGAAAACTGGACAGCTACATGTAAAAGAATGAAATTAGAACACTCCCTAACACCTTACACAAAAATAAACTCAAAATGAATTCGAGACCTAAATGTAAGACCAGACACTATAAAACTCTTAGAGGAAAACATAGGAAGAACACTCTTTGACATAAATCACAGCAAGATCTTTTTTGATCCACCTCCTAGAGTAATGGAAATAAAAATAAAAATAAACAAATGGGACCTTATGAAACTTCAAAGCTTTTGCACAGCAAAGGAAACCATAAACAAGGCAAAAAGATAACCCTCAGAATGGGCGAAAATATTTGCAAACGAATCAGTGGACAAAGGATTAATCTCCAAAATATATAAACAGCTCATGCAGCTCAATATTAAAAAAACAAACAACCCAATCCAAAAATGGGTGGAAGACCTAAATAGACATTCCTCCAAAGAAGACATACAGATGGCCAAAAAGCACATGAAAAACTGCTCAACATCACTAATTATTAGAGAAATGCAAATCAAAACTACAATGAGGTATCACCTCACACCAGTTAGAATGGGCATCATCAGAAAATCTACAAACAACAAATGCTGGAGAGGGTGCGGAGAAAAGGGAACCCTCTTGCACTGTTGGTGGGAATGTAAATTGATACAGCCACTATGGAGAACAGTATGGAGGTTCCTTAAAAAACTAAAAATAGAATTGCCATGTGATCCAGCAATCCCACTACTGGGCATATACCCAGAGAAAACTGTAATTCAAAAAGACACATGCACCCCAATCTTCATTTCAGCACTATTTACAACAGCCAGGTCATGGAAGCAACCTAAATGCCCATCGACAGACGAATAGGTAAAGAAGGTGTGGTACATATATACAATGGAATATTACTCAGCCATAAAAAGGAACGAAATTGGGTCATTTGTTGAGACGTGGATGGATCTAGAGACTGTCATACAGAGTGAAGTAAGTCAGAAAGAGAAAAACAAATATCGTATATTAACGCATGTATGTGGAACCTAGAAAAATGGTACAGATGAACCAGTTTGCAGGGCAGAAGTTGAGACACAGATGTAGAGAGCAAATGTATGGACACCAAGGGGGGAAAGCCGTTGGGGGTGGCGGTGGGAGTGGGATGAATTGGGAGTGTGGGATTGACATGTATACACTGATGTGTATAAAATGGATGACTTATAAGAACCTGCTGTATAAAAAAAATAAATAAAATTAAATTAAAAAAATTTTTTTAAATTAAAATAAAATGAAATAAGCCTTCAGGGGAATTCCCTGGCTGTCCAGTGGTTAGCACTCTGCAGTTTCACTGCCAAGGGCCAGGTGCAATCCCTGGTCAGGGAGCTAAGATCTGTAAGCAGAGCAGTGTGGCCAAAATAAATAAATAAATTAAATTAAGCCTTCTGTATTCAAGGTATTTTTTGCTCCCATGACCTATGAGTTTTTTGGTCATTTCATATGCTAAAGACAATGGTCCTTGAACTGTTTATTAAAAATATCTGATTGGTCAATATAATATGTACTAATGATGAATATTAATGTGTCCTGCAAAAAATATACTTACCTAGTAACTAGAAGTCTTAGTATCAGATCCCTGTATTAGGGTTAACAGAGTTTTGGTGGGGCTTATATCATGACAGAATATAGGACAGAATCACCAAGTGTTAAAACTGCACTGTTTTTCACCTCTCAGTTTTCTTTAAACATTTATATAGGAAAAACAGGCAAAAATAAAATTTTAAATATTTCAATAAACTTAATTTTTAAGTTAAAATTATTTAAATGTATTGAAATATGAAAATATAATATAATAGTTTAAGAGAACATTTCATTTCAGACCACTGTGAATATTTGGTCATAAAAATAACTGTAAAAGAGAACATTAACTTAAAAATTCGAAGATATATTTTCATGGAGATGAAAATCCAACTGTAATATGAACAACACAGGCTTTTTCTATGATATTCTAAACTAGTTAGAATAAAATTTAATTTAATTAGGTATTCACAACTTGTAAGTCTTAAGTATGAATCTCAGCCATTTAAGACCAGGATTTAATCTTTTTAATGATTTGTGTATTAAAACATTTTGAACAAACAACAAAATTCAATGAGTTAACATTATTTTGCCCTGAGTCCAGTAGCAAGGAGCAGTAAATTCAAGACCGGTTTACATGCAGCTCCATTTTGTATGATTCTAGCCAATTTTTTGTTAATTTATTATCAAAATGGTACTCAAACACCACATGGCATTATTTATTTGATATTTTTATTTAGTTGGCAAAACGTATTTTTGAGTTCTTATCAGTTGCTAGATATTATGAGTACAGATAAAACAGCAATCTATTCAGTGGTATAAGCCATATCCCCCTAGAAATTGGAGAAATCTGCAAATGAAAAATGTACAAGCACAGTAATATTTGTCTTTTCCCTTTCCATCTTGCATCTCTCCATAGTACTGTGGGTAGACAAAGATTTGATTTATGATTTCTTTCAAATTTTGGCTGATAAAATTACCACCCTCAATGCTCTGAGCACTGTGACTAGTGAGCGTTGAAAAGATGCTCAGTTCTTTCTATGCTGTGAATTTTGAAGCCTGTTTATATGAGGATGATGGGGAAAACGCATAATTGTGCATAAAAAGTCATTGCATGGGAGAAAGAGTGAAGACGGACTTCAGACATGTTCTTTATTATGAGCACTTGGTCTTTGAGCATCAGAAGACCTTTAATTAAGCCCTATTCCTCCTAATGGTGGGAGAACATCCCCACCAGGACAGTCCCTGGCTTCCACTGGTAGTTTTAATGATTTTGCTTCCAGGTAGACTCCTGAGGGGAAGCACTAAAAAACATGTAGCATGATTCTGTCATAAGAAAAAGTTGTAAATTGTGGTTTAATGTGAGTTATTTGTAAATACTGATGCATCTATCAGGAACACGTTTAAATAACGAGGCCAATTTGAGATTATGTATTCTGGAATTGGCAATTTCAGTTTCAGGAGAGAAAATGAGTCACAATATTGCATTTTCTTCATTGAAAGTGCACAGAAAACAGAGCTTATTGTACCCTATGAGACAAACACCTTACTTGCAAGAGACTCCGTAATTGTTTTAATTCCATTTACCAAGCCATTTGCTTTGACATTTTTGGTGATAGAAATGACATGATTTGGGTAAATAAGTATATATGATGAATATTTTGAAGAGGTTACCTGACTTGTACAAATATATTTAAATTAAGGTTTTGATATGAACTTTCAAATATAGGTAAAAAGATGCATTTATCTGTTTTATTAAACCCCTGTTAAGTTTTCTTTAAATACTATATTACAGTGTCAATGATTTACTTACATGGATATTGTTTCTGTTTTCCTCCTAATGCAATTATATTAAATTTTAATGACATCAATTGTAATATCTAACTGATATCTGGAAGCTTGTGGAGAGCCCAAAGGTTTTATACAAATTTATATGTATCAAGCTCTCACTGATATACTTTGCCAGTAGATATTTTAACTTGAGTAGTCAGCTTTGCAAATCCCTTCCCACAAAAGATGAAAAACATCCTCCTATTACATCTAGAGATTTCTTTTTGTTATTCAAAGCCATGAATAAATTTAGGAAAAATGTATATGATTTTAATGCCTTAAACGAGAAAGCTTTCTTGATTCCTATTTAAAAATGGAATATTTAATGTTTTCCTTCTTCTGTGGTACTTTTTTGATATTGTAGTGAAGAACAAAAAAGAATTCTGAGAACATATAAAACAAAAAACTGAGTTTGAAGTATTATAATAAAACAACCTTTTTCCTTTAATGCTAAGTCCCTTTTTAATGAAGATCTTCTGGCAGCTCTTGAATGTATAACTAGTTTATATCATGGGATGAAGCTGTCTGTTCTGATGATTGACATGAGCCCACATTACAATGTGATTCTGAAAATTAGTCCATAGAGGTCCTTTTCAGGTACTTCTCAGACTGAGAGCTGCCCTCCAACTACAGGAGAGCCTTTTTAACCCCACTCATTGGTATTCTAATCTGGAAGAGCTGTCCTGCCTTTTAAATAACTCAGGCATTCAGGCTCGTACCCCCCTTGACACATTACTTAGCCAAAGGATTCAAATGAGATTCAAGAAACATGCAGTATAGCACAAAGGGATTGGAATATGCACAATTAATAATCACACAGTTAATTCATTTTTAATGCAAGGAGGATTTCTGAAATTTCACATTCAGATTTGTAGCACAAAGTAGTGGCTGTCTACCCTGATTACATTTCTAAAATTCCAAAATACAGGCACTATTCTTAAGTAATTATTTTAATTTTAAATAGATTCACCTAAAGGTGTAGCTTTAAGTGACATTAAGGTTATGACACAAACAGATACAATTTTAAAATGGGACCCCTTTCAATTCAGATACTGTGCAAATAAATAAACACATGAAGAGTTTTTATAAGAATGGGAATAAGGTATGTCTCTGATTAGGAAGGGTTGTGGTGGGGTTTGATTATCTTGGGTCAAAGCCATCCAACTACATTACACAGTGCAATGTTTTGTTTCTCTTGTTTTGTTTTTTTCTTTATATAAGTATTTTTATATATCCAATGTTAAAGATCTTGCTGCCCGCATTTGAGAGGTGGATATGCAGTTTATTGCAATAAGAATGTCAGTAGATCTACAACAGTTCTAAGATTTTAGAATGACAACCAGGAAGACAACCAACCATTGAGTCAATAATTAGTTGCTAGATTCTTTCTATGCATGGATGAGTGAATGCATTCATTTGCCATTTATACATTGCATGCTTTCTATATGCCAGATCCTGGGGATGAAAACAGTGAATAGGGGAGACAAAATTCCAGCTCTCATGTAAATTATATTCTAGTGTACAAATAAATGAACATGATAAATTCAGAGGATAATAAGTGCTATGCAGAAAAGTAGAGCATGGTAAGAGGATGGAGTAATGAGGGGGTAGAGAAGTGTGAAGTGATCATCAGGAAGTGGAATTTGAGTAAGAGGTCTGAATGAGCCATGAGGAAATATGAGGGGAGCATATTAGGCCGAGGAAGGAGCAACAACAAAGGCCAGAGGAGGTCATGAACTTCCCAGGTTTGAAGAAGCCAAATATGGCTGGAGCATGCGTTGAGTGAGCAGAAGAAATGTCCCACAACCAACTGGTTCATGTGTGGACCTACATGAGCCATTACAGTGGCCTAACTCATTGCATACTCTATTTTGATCCACTGTGCTTCTCCTTAGAAATAGCCTGGAAGTCAAGCAGTAGACAACATAAAGAAAATGTAGTAAAGATAGGACTTTGTAGGGAATTCAATTAAGTGGTAACATCTCTCTTTTAAAACATTCATTATCACCCAGCTACATCAGTTGCATGGGGTATTTATCGGATGGCTTGCAGCTTCAAAATTATCATGTATTTTAAAATCATTTATGCTTTACAACGATTTGCAATCATACCCATGGAGGCTTCACAGAGAATTTGAATTACACAGTTGGGCAGATCATTATAGGATATTTGTACCACGACTTTTCCAAAAGATTCAATACCTCTCCCTTGCTTTCTCCTCCTTCCTCCCCAGACCTCATCACCCTTTAACCTGAAGAAAAGGAGGAAATTGATCTTTCATGGTAACCAGGCTGTGTCTGAAACCTTAAAGATGCTTGGGGTATCCCTGTTATATGAAATAGTGGAATTATATGTTGTATATTTATATGGAATAGCTTTTTGACGTACACACCATGTCTTCCAACTCTGGTTTGGAAAGTAGTTCCAAGCAGGCTAAACTGGCAATGATTTCTGCAACCTGTTTATGAAGAGTGCAGGCAGATTTTGGGGTGTCTGCTTATAAGTTTCCTAGGCTAATTTAATGCTAGCTGTCTTCTCATGGTTCTATTTTTCATTCTTCTTCTATCCTTTCCTTTATTTCTTTCCTTTTCTTTTCTTTTAGTGTAAATTACTGGAATTAGCACATGACCTTATCCTGGTGCACTAATGCCAGTTTTCAAGCATGAACTAGCTCTCAATCTCCAAGCTACAGAGAAAGATAAACTAGTTTTATTTGATGTCTTACTTTTACTAGTGTCCTGAAAAGTGAAATCATTCATGCATAGGTAATTGCTCCAGTGAGTTTCCTTGATCTGCGTGTGTGATTGTAATTTATAAATACCAATTGGGTAATTGCTGGGAGAGGTTTTAAAAGCAAATGTTTCTAATGCGTGGTTGACACACTGTGTTCCCAATTGATTATATTATTTACCATATTAATGAATCTGATATTCTTTATCCCATCAAGGGCAACATTACGTTTACCTAATGCTCAGTAGTGTGGCCAGTGCATAATTTTGCCTGGGAAAAGGTGGGGAAGGAAGGTTAGCTCTTTCCCTCTAATATGTTGTCCTCTGCAGTGCTATGCACAACCCATATGCTAGTTTAGTGCCCAGAGCTCAAATTAGGTCACAGTCGTGAATGTCTAGAATACAAAAGTTGAAAGATTTTTCGGGTGTCAAACTCTCAATATCATTCCCCTTTAATAAACTTGAGTCTTAAAAGTAAGATGGCAAACATTTTGTAACAAGAAGTACACAAAACTCCTACATTCAGGAGATTAATCTATTAAAAAAGTATTGCCTTTAGTGACCTACAAAAGAATAAGATAAGCTAAAACCCCTTCAGCAAACGCTTTCCCCTGTGTCAGGCCTAATGTAAAAAGATAACATTTTATATTCCTGAATTTGTGCCCATTGGCATTTCCATTGCCAAACATTCACAACTGGATGCAAAAATAAAAATAAAAACAAAATCCCATTGCCTAATCACATGAGTGGTACCTTTGTAGAGGAAATGAGAACATTACCCCAATGGCATGAAGGAGATTTGAATAATACCCAGTGTAGTTTTACCCTTTCCATTTGGAAGACACTCCCATGGGCCTCCAAAATAAAAGAGAAAAAAGGAATTTGTGTGGCTTCTTTATGGAAGCTTCATGCTCCCTTCCTCAGTCTCTACATTCTGCCAAATAACAGCTTGGGAATCAGAGTAGACCCCCCCAGGCATTTTACCCATGTAGATTTGCCTATCCACACCTCAGATGTGCTTCCTGAGAGCAGAACATAAATGACCAGGGAGGCAACGTGTTTGAGAGCATATTCCTACCAAGTTGTAATATGGGGACTTCAGCCCAAAATGAGGACACAGAGAAAGCCAACAGTCTTGGAGTTCTTTACAACAGCAATTTACCCCTCTCACTCCTACATATCTTTACAGGAAAGAGCTGAGTTGAATGGAAATAGGCCTCTTTCATGGCAGGTGTGGAAGAGAGAAGGAAAAGATTACTTGGAATTTTCCAATTTTAATCTCTCTACTATTGGGGGGAAGAGTTATCTAGAAAAACAATGCAATTGCACTGATTGTTTATATTTAGGTTTGGTAAGGATCACTTTAAAAGTGTAGGCTTCGTGATTATCATAACATACTTAATAATGCATAGGCTCACAAATGAGCTGGCATAGCATACAGATTAAAGGGACCCGTATTATAATTAAATCCATTCACAGATCTCTATCTGAAGGAGAATTGCACCATGAAATAGTAAGAATGTGTACTACCACGCTGCATGCTGATAGGGACTCAGTGTGGTATAGAAGACTCATGCATTTGAATGAGAAAACTGAGATTTTTTTTTTAATTAAAGGGTATAATTTTGCTAGTCACACTTTTTTTGTTGTTGTTTTTTTTTTTTTTGGCCACGCCACATGTCATGTGGGACCTTAGTTCCCCAACCAGAGATCAAAACCGTGCCCGTGGAGTCTTAACTACTGGACCACCAGGGAAGTCCCTTGCTAGTCACTTTTTATTGTCTTGTCCATTCTTTCTACTTCTGTATTTGCTAAAGAGAAGAGGACTTGGGGAGAGTTCACAGATGTTTATTTTCTATTCCCCTTTAGACTTATAGTGTGTTTATTTTTAATTTCTCTTTAGATTTATATTGTCATTTCTCCAAAGATTTCAAAGTACTTTTCCAAAATTTATGGAAAAATAATGAATGTCACTAACAGAAATTCAAACGAAGAAGGAGAACAGCATGTAAGGATGATAGTGGAAAGACATTCACCAAAGTACCCAATTGAAAGAAACAAATAATCTTTTCTCTGCATTGACCCACTTAACTATTCTTCTTTCAAATTTTTTAATTGAATAATTGAGCTTATACACTCCAAATCTTAAACAGGTCTATACCATCAGTACTTAACTTTGAAATGAGAGCACCTCTGTATCAGGATTGGTTCTAGGTAGTTGGGATGAGAGGCTGATTTGTGGTTCGCCATAAAGGGCATAACAATGCCTTGATCATCAAGCACTTGTCTCCAGCAACTCATTATAGTTGCTTTATGGTTTAAGGCAGTGTTATCAGAAGACTCCTACTATCTGAGAGAGACATTAAATTAATAATTTAGACCCCATTGATTCATTCATTAAAATGCATTAAATACTTAGCATGTATTGAACAAAATACTAGATTCAACAATATTTGTGAAAGGAATAAAATTATATCAATAATTCAAAATTCATGTGATCTAATTTTTCTCATCTAAGTACCAAGCATAGGCAAGATACAGGCAATATAAAGGATTTTAACAATGTTTTTCCATTTAACTGGTAGCTTACAGCTTCATCATGATTCTTTGTGCCTGCCCATGCTTTGAGAGCTGTTATCTCATGTTATTTTACTACTCGGATTGTATTCAATTGTTTGATCTATTTTTAGATGATTGTGAATGTAAATGGTACATAAAGGAGTGTGTTATCTTTGGGTTATCAAGATTTATCTCCTGAGCAGAAATTGGAAGTAGTGCCTTTTACTCACATTTAAAAATCACCTTGATTTGATGGTACTCTTGGGTACAATTTCTACTTTCCCATTTTGGAGAGCTTTTTCACCATAAATACATTTTAAAATGCAAAATGAGGTGATTTGGCCCATTTTGCTTTGTATTTAATTTAACCTTCAAAGGATTATGGTCTATGGAGCAAACAGGTTAATAGGAAGGTTTTAAAAAGACATTTTTTCATCTGATGGGACATAATTGTACCTACAGAGCTGTTATGCTCCATTGTATAAATCCTTCAAATTCATGGACTATTGGCCCAAAACACAGTAATGGATCCTGTAGAGCACTGAAAATCTATCATGTTAATATAGCTGCTGCATATGCACGGTATGAGGTTTATTCTCCCATCCACGCCTTAGAGGATTTGTATGTAATTCTCATATTAATAGGCCCGATTCCTGTACTCCAGATGGAATGCTTTGCCAAGCCCTTTACATGCTAAGTAAAAACATCTTCTCAGGATTTGCACTAAAACCAATGATAATAACATATTCCTGTAAAACACTGCCATGTCTAACAAAAATATTTGCTTGTTCAGAATTCCCAAAGGAATCACACCACTTCACGTTTGTAAAACAACAAAGAGCTTTTTTTAAGTTGTTAGTTTACAAATCAGCACCTGAAATGATTGAATTGTATCTAGCTAAATGCTGAGGTACACTCCCTTCAAAACTCCTTTCATTGATGTTGGCAAGAACAGTTTTGTTCTGAACACATATGTATATTTCTACTTTTATAGACTGATGGGCTTTTGGAAAGCCTAAGATGCTCCCTATCACAACATCTCAATTCGCTTAATCTTGTTTTCTTCCTCTCCCCGCAGAGCTGTAAAAGTAAAGGCTATTGGCAGCACGATTTTATGGTCACTCAGAATATAGATCTGCAATATCAGAGAACCCTTGATCCTAATCTCTTCGTCTGCCCTTAGCTGCACAGACATAATAGGGACTAAAGGCTGGGGCCAACACGGGGTATAATCAAATCTGTAAGGAGTATTTCTACAAAGTTTTAATCTAACCAGAAAGGAACAAAGGAGATGAAATAATTTCTTCCTTCTATATTAACAATGTTAACCCATTTTCCAGACACGTATTATTATCATTAGTTTTAGTACTAAAAGTCTGACAAGTTTTTATTTTTTAAATTTATCATGTCGGGGCTTGGAGAGTATTAGTTTTTTCATTGTCTTACTGCTCTCTGTAGACTGTGCCATGGCCACAGAGGACTCTCAAAGGAGTCAGGTGGAGCCCAGCCCTCTCCTTAACATTCAGGATAATACTTCATTGCATTATCTAGGAATTGCCAAGGCAAAAACAAAGGTAATGCCAAAAGAATGCTATCTCAATGCTGAAAACCTCACGGAGAACTGAATTTCCGTGATGATCGATACTGACTAGTTTCTCATCATTTCCTCCAAGCAGGAGACAGATTCAGTAGGGAATTCAACTGCACGTGTAGATTCTGATATTTATACTTTTTTTAATCTTCTCATAGCTTTTCCTTACTCAGATTTGTGGCTGGACCCCACAGTCACTCTGTTCAGCTCAGGATGATAAACTCAATATCTACTGCTACCTCCCAGTTGTCAAGCATTCAATATAATATTCTCATTGAATCCAATCCATTTCCTGGTAAATGTCTATTTAAATAAGTTAAAAAGTGATGCTGTATTTAATTCCCTTTCTACTTAAACCAGTTTGAAATGGGTTGGCTATCACTTGCAACTAAAAGTTCCCAAAAAATCCACTGAGTGGCAAGTCACATCAGTTTACTCTTCGGAAAAATGGAGGCAATACCTGCTTCTTGTGCAGATGACAGTTGGGCATTCAAGTCAGAAGTATATGGGATCAATAATGTCTACTTTAAAAATTTAAAATGAGATTGTCATTTTTCAAAAGTTAAACAAGACTCATCCTTGTGTTTTCTTACAAGTTCATAAGGAGAACACTTTTGTTAAGTGCTTATGCATATGGATGCTACTAAATTGGCTTTACTGACCCAGCATGTCCACCTCCTATTTTGTTGGGAAAGCATTTTCTTTCGTTTGAAAAATTGCCCCATATGTCCCCTTCTGTCACCTGAATATAATAGACACTGCCCTAGTAGTATGATGGCATATGACTCCTGGTCTCAGTTGATAGGTTCAAGGAAGGACTCTTAATCCTAGTAAGACAAATTGCGGTTCCTTCTTTAGCTACTGTCCCCTGGCTACAAGCAACTGGCCAGCAGTAGGTACTTTTCCCAAGCTGAACCTATCAGACTATTTCATAGCATTTAGAAAAAGGAAAATGTCTGTAAAATCAGCTTGTCTCTAGGAATTTGATGCTGTACTATATACAGTTCATGAGAAGTCAACAGCCATGTTCTCTGCTTAGAAGACCAGAAAAATAACACTAGTTGGTCTGAGAAGAGAAAGAAAAGAATAAGCAAGATGTTCAAAGAAGAATGGAAGTAGATATAAAGGGAGACTCCTAATGCTACTTATGTCCCTGGATGCAGTTGTTACCTTGTCCTTGTTTTGTGAAGATCACGGTATCCTTAAAATAAATTCCTCTTGTTTCTTAAGTCAAGGTATGGATTGGATTTTTATTACATGCAACCCAAAGTCCTAGTTTATGCCTGACATTATACTTCCTAAGAATAAAATAAAATTTAAGTAATAGAAAAATATACCTTGTTTTATAATAATCATATAACTCTATTTGGAATAAGTTAATGGTTGAATTGATTTTTTAAATTTCAGAAAAATATAAATGTCTTTTCAAATTTTCAAATGTTTGTATATAATATACTGAGTTTGATCTTAAATATAGAACAATTCTAAGGTTAAATTGACCACAAAAGCCTGGTTTTACATCTTAACTATATTTAACTACATTGTCTTTGTTTGTAGTTGATGTTAATTTTAAGCTTTAAGGTAAGCCTCAGAAGCCATCAAAGCCCTGAGTATAAAAAGTGTTTATTGATACAATTAATTTTAGAGATAAATAAGAAGCCAAAAGTGTTCCATTCCCTCCATCTTTTTCAAATGGTACAGTGGTAGGTAAATAAAAGGTTACATTGAGGGAGGTAGTAAAATGAGTTGATCATAAAATATATCAATAAGCTCCAAAGAAGACATACAGATGGCCAACAGGAACATGAAAAGATGCTCAACATCACTAATTTTTAGTGAAATGCAAGTAAAAACCACAATGTGGTATCACCTCACACGGGTCAGAATGGCTATCATCAAAAGGTCTACAAATAATAAATTCTGGAGAGGATGTGGAGAAAAAAGAATCCTTCTACACTGTTGGTGGGAATGTAAATTGGTGCAGCCACTATGGAAAATAGTATGGAGGTTCCCTAAAAAACTAAAAATAGAGCTACTATATGACCCAGCACTTCCCTGGGCATATATTCAGAAAAGATGAAACTCTAATTCAAAAAGATACATGCCGGGCTTCCCTGGTGGTGCAGTGGTTGAGAATCTGCCTGCCAATGCAGGGGACACGGGTTCGAGCCCTGGTCTGGGAAGATCCCACATGCCGCGGAGCAACTGGGCCTGTGGGCCACAACTACTGAGCCTGCGCGTCTGGAGCCTGTGCTCCGCAACAAGAGAGGCCGCGACAGTGAGAGGCCCGCGCACCATGATGAAGAGTGGCCCCGCTCACCGCAACTAGAGAAAGCCCTCGCACAGAAACGAAGACCCAACACAGCCAAAAAATAATAATAATAAATAAATAAAATTAAAAAAAAAAAGATACATGCCATATACCCTGAGAAAACCATAATTCAAAAGAGTCATGTACCAAAATGTTCGCTGCAGCTCTATTTACAATAGCCAGGACATGGAAGCAACCTAAGTGTCCATCAACAGATGAATGGATAAAGAAGATGTGGCACATATATACAATGGAATATTACTCAGCCATAAAAAGGAACGAAACTGAGGTATTTGTAGTGAGGTGGATGGACCAAGAGACTGTCGTACAGAGTGAAGTAAGTCAGAAAGAGAAAAACAAATACCATATGCTAACACATATATATGGAATCTCAAAAAAAAAACAAAAAACTGGTCATGAAGAACCTAGGGGCAAGATGGGAATAAAGATGCAGACCTACTAGAGAATGGACTTGAGGATATGGGGAGGGGGAAGGGTAAGCTGGGACAAAGTGAGAGAGTGGCATGGACATATATACACTACTAAACGTAAAATAGATAGCTAGTGGGAAGCAGCCGCATAGTACAGGGAGATCAGCTTGGTGCTTTGTGACCACCTAGAGGGGTGGGATAGGGAGGGTGGGAGGGAGGGAGATGCAAGAGGGAAGAGATATGGGGACATATGTATATGTATAACTGATTCACTTTGTTATAAAGCAGAAACTGACACACCATTGTAAAGCAATTATACTCCAATAAAGATGTTAAAAAAAATAAAAATTAAAAAAACAAAACTAAGAGATACATGCACCCAAATGTTTACAGCAGCACTATTTACAATAGCCAAGACATGGAAACAACCCAAATGTCCATCAGCAGCGGATTGGTTTAAGAAGATGTGGTAGATATACACAATGGAATATTACTCAGCCATAAAAAAATGAAATATTGCCATTTGCAGCAACATGGATGGACCTAGAGAATATCATACTAAGTAAGTCAGTGAAAGACAAATATTGTATGATATCACTTATATGTGAAATCTAAAGAATAATACAAATGAATCTGTATACAAAACAGAAATAGACTCACAGACATAGAAAACAAACATGATTACTAAAGAGGAAATGGAGGGAGGAGAGATAAATTAGGAGTATGGGATTAACAGATACAAACTACTATACACAAAATAGATAAACAACAAGGATTTACACAGTTAACTATATTCAGTAACTTGTAATAACCTATAATGGAAAATAATCTGATATATATATATATATATAACTGAAAAAAAATATATATATATATATAACTGAATATATATATATATATATATAACTGATATATATATATAACTGAATCATTTTGCTGTACACCTGAAACTAACACAATATTGTAAATCACAATATTGTAAATCAGCTATACTTTAATTTTAAACAATAAACAATAAAATAAAATAAAATACATCAATGGGGACAAGAACCTTCTGTCACAGAGGATGTAAAAATTTTGCATTATGGTTTGGGTGTAAGACCACCCTACAATAATTGTCTAAATAGGTATCTAACCATCTGTGTCTTTTCATAAGCTCATTTAAACTTGATGCCAGTAGATTTGAAAAAAAAAATTTAAGAAAAGAAAAATAGTATAAACATTTTACTAATTATGGACCAGAGATTGCATACTATTTAGATTTATTAGTCCAAATGACCTATGTTGGGATTAATTAATTAATTGATTAATTAATTAAAATTGAGGATATTGATGATTGGTTCTGATTTATTCTTATCTAGGTCACTTTCATAGTTTATTTGAATTTATTAAACTCCTTTAATATAAAACTCATTGATGTCATGTGAACATACAATTTTATTTATTAATGCAATTTATTTAATAGAAGGTTGAATGTTCTATAAACAAAAATTACACTTTCCTTTTAAATGGAGAGGGAATTTACAAAAGTCTTTCAGCTATATTGTAGTCAATAAAGCAATCTAAGTCACCCTTCTACCAGGGTTCAAAAAATTTTTTTCTACCTATGTGTTAAAATTTTAGGAGTAACAACTGAAATAATAGAAATGAAACTCATAGCTTCCAAGGATGCACGGGGGAAAAAATGAGAAACTATGTTTTCTTTCCAATGAAGACAGGAAAGAAGAAAATTATGGAATAAAAGAAAGCATGGTAAACTGAAAATATAAAATAAGAACATAGAAATCAGTCCAAATATTTTAGCAACCATAATAAATGTAAATGGCTTACACTCACTGATTAAATGTCTGAAACTCTCAGATTGGAGTTTAAAAATCCAATCCAATAATAAGAATGGAGAAAAGATTATACACCAGCAAAGCAATAACTAAAAGAAAGTTGATGAAGGAATATTAAAAATAACAAAATAGGAAACAAAGCAAATGCATTAATAGACTTAAATAATAGTAGTAACAAAAAGACCAGCCCACCAAGATGTACAAAATCATGATTTTTGTATACACCTAATGATGTAGCCTATAAATAGGTTTAAAAAAAGTGACAGAATTACAAAGAAAAATTTGACAAATTCAAGTCATAAATGAAGATTTTAGACAATTATTAAGGCTGTGAGTTATTTAAGGCTGTGAGTTATTTATAATGTATCTAAATTAAAAATATATAATAATGTACCTAAATATAAGAATATAAATGTATCTAAAAATGGTGTGTCTGAACTTTATGCCTAAACATACAAAATCTTACTATGGATGTAATAGAAAATTTAAATAGAGATAATTTGGTGGTCATCATTGAGAATATATAATTCTTAATGATGTCAAAATATCCTTAAATTTATATATGTGTATAAATATATGGATTCAATACAATTCTAATTAAGTTGTTTTCATGGAATTTGATGAGCTGAAATTAAAACATGTCTGGCAGAGTAAAGGTGAAAAATTGCACTAACATATTTTGAAGAAGAATGGGATTAGACAACATATGAATGACTCACAAAACTAGTTATCAAAACTTGTAGCTCTAACAATTAAGACGATATAATATTGTTATAGGAATAAGTGAAAATCAGTGGAGAGTCCTGAAATGATTTGTAACAACAATATAAACATATAAAAAATAATGGCAATCTGAATATTAAGTCACAGACTGGGTTTTTTCAAAGCAGAAGCTGAAATGTTTTAAATGTAAGGTTTTTTTAGGAACAAAACCTGTGAAGATAAGAAAATAGGAGGAAATAAATAAGACTGGACAGAGAGAAGTCTAACTGCCAAGCAGATAAAACAGAACCACGGCCAACTGTTATGGGCTGAATTGTGTCCACGCCCCTCCCTCCAAAAAGATGTTGAAGTCCTAACTCCCAATAACTGTGAATGTAACCCTGTTTGGAAATGGGGCCTTTGCAGATGTAATCAGTTAAGTTAAAATGAGGTCATACTGGAGTATGATGGATTCTCAATCCAGTATGACTGTTCTCCTTATTAAGAACACAGCCATGTGAAGACACAGTCATATGAAGTCACAGAGACATAGGGGGATGCCAAGTGGAGAAGGAAGATTGGAGTGATGCAATTATAAGCCAAGGAAGGCCTGAGGCTATCACAAGGTGGGAGAGAGGCATGGAAGAGATTTTCCTCAGAACGCTCAGAAAGAACCAACCCTACCAACACCTTGATTTTGGATTTCTAACCGCCAGCATTGTGAGACAATACATTCTTGTTTTAAGGAACCCCAGGAAACCAATATACCAATAGAGTATGAAGTTTTGGAGCAAGAATTGCTCATTAGTGTCTTATGTTGGGCTGAAATGGTCAGGTTTTATACCTTGGCCTTGCTCAGTCACCAGCTATAGGATGCTCTTGGAAGGGAATGACCTTGGGCAAGATAGCTGGGGCAGACCCTGAAGGACCTGACAGCTGGAGGCTGCTTGCAACAATTCTTCCCTGTATGGACATCTGGGAGATGTATCTTTGTGTCTACAACAGACAATTCCTTGCACCACTTGAATCAATTTCTCTGTATATGGAGGTCCAGCAATCCCTTAAATTCTGGAGCTTTCCCTTTTCCCCAGTGAACAATTTCCCAAGTAAATAATTCTTTCCCTTGCATACTCTCCCAGTTCTGCTGGCAAAGTCTTATGGATCTTTTGGAGTATAGTCTCTTGCCTCTCTTATCAGACTCAGAATATCTCTAGCTGACTCAACCTTACTTATTGACCTAAGGGCAAGTGGTGATAGTTCCTGAGAGGGACAATGTTGTCTTGCAGGGGATAAGTCTCTGCATTGTCTTCCAGTGTAGGAGGACTGTTATCTCTTAACAAGGACAGTAGACAATTCTTGCAGACTAATAGGTTTCAGAGGAGTCTGGGACCCAAAACTGTGGTGAATCCACCCAGATATTCTCACCTCTACTGTCAGGTTCTGGGGTTTTATTCCTGGTACTGACATAACAGCCCTGCCTTGGTTAGGGGGTTAACTATATTTGAAGTTCAGCCACTTAGACTAGTATGTCCCAAGCTTGGTTCTCAGCCTTCTCCTCCCTCCAGCTGGAGGTGATGAGAACTTTTGTGTGCAACCAACAAGGCCCTTTGGCTTTTACAACTTTCCACTCTATCAGTTTTTATCTCTCACGGAGCATCAATGGGGCTTAGCAGGAGCCAATACATCCCATTGTCCCTATAGCTACTATTTTCTTCCTACATCTAAAACACATGGTACTTTGTGCACTCTTATGCATTCTCTTTCATCAGTGAAAATACTTTCTTGAAGGGGAATCTGGGCAGTGCCTGTATGTGTCTACCACATTATGTAAGTAAATTTATGGGGTGAAGACAAAGCTTCACCACAGCAGATTTGTAGCTAGTATTTCTTTTATTAGTCAAGAAAAGATGAAAACATATGAGCCATAAGTTCAGTTATCTATCTATCTTATCTATCCATCTACCTATCATATCTATCTCTATCTATCTATATCTAGATATATATCTTAAGATGCAAGGGATTCTTCCAAATTCATAAACAATAATAAAACCCAATATTAAAATGGGAAGAAGACATAAAAATTTAATAATGAGATATTTTATCTTTCTTCTTTTGTTGTTAGCAGGATGTTTTGTTTGTCTCCTAATTTAGCCTCAGTATTATACTATCAGTAGCCTCAAATTTCACAATCTATGTTACTTCTCTGACATTGTTTCCATATTTTCACTAGGCTATGACTCTTTAAGGTAGTGTTGTGACTACTCATCTATTAATGTTATATTTGAATTAATATTTAGATTTGCAACATATAATACAGTGTAAGAGCAGATATTTACCTGCACGTCTTACTTCACATAATTATGGCCATATATGCAAATCTAAATGGTCAGGAGCAGAAAATCGTAATTCAGGATCAGAAAGCACTTTGAAGTGCCCAGATAACTTGGAGTTATCCAGTTAATTTCTTAAACACTTCCTTTCCTTTTGCAGTTTTAGCTTTTGATTAGTACTGAATAAAATGTGTCATCTAAACTGCAGGAGAACAAGGAAACTGCTAATAGCAAAAAGACTTCCCTTCCCATGTGCTAATGTACATTCAGATACGTAAAATGGGGAGAAATGTCAGGAATTCTTCAGACCTCAGGCTGGTTCACTTGGCTTATAGACTTGCATTGTATTCCCTTTGTTTTTTGTCTTCTCACACACAGAAGCGGGTAAGTCACATCTTATCTGGGCATAATGCAGTTCCCCCTTTCAATTGCTTCAGTAAGCTAGCTGTTTCTGAAACATGACCCCTTGGTGGAGCCCAGAAGCTAACCCTGTAGGAGTCCCTCCCCTGCAGGGCACCAAACTGGAGCTCTCCATCCTGTCTCTTCCCAGACTGTGGCTGTTGATCTCCTCAGCCTAATGCCCTGCCTTGAATTGTCTTCAGGATGTCATTTTCCACTGACTGCAAGGAGCTTACGTGCTGTTACTTATTTGGCAATAAGGTCGTAAGCACGTTTTGCCCGTCAAGCATATGTATGATCAGAAACGTGTGCCCCCTGCTCATTTATGTTTATGCTGTAAATCTGCTTTCTGGCCTTCGAGCTGATCTCATCAGGAGTAAACCTGGAGCAGCACTTCCAGACAGTTATACTGAGATTGTAACCCTGTGTGGCATGTTGGCCTTTTCTTTTGGTGAATCAGGGCATAAGCAGTGCCTCAGCAGATTTAAATAGACAGTTATTGAGATCAACAAGATCTTCTTTGGCTCAATGTCCAGAAATGGCCCAGTTGAAATATTAAAAATGGACTATTTTCATTGGCGTGGTATGAATCATTTTTGTTTCCTTTTTTCGCCTTGCTCTTTGTAAAAAAAAAAAAGGATTCTCACTGAAAGGGAAAATATGGTTAGTTTGCTGGTAAATCTCCTTCAAAGTGGCACCTGGGCCCTGATGTCTGTTCTTGTATGACATGCCCTTAGCAGTTCAGACGCTGGTGGCTATGGTAGTGCAAATTAGAATCCTTTTCACTTTTTGTAGTGACTTTGTACTGTGTCAACTTAGTTAAGTTGAAATTTTGTTTCCCACAACTGCCTTTCCTGATGATGGTGGGTTAGGATGAACCACAAGAGAAATTTACCTGCAAGATTTGGAACCTAGAAGTAAGAGGGCAACTGTTTCTACACTCTGAACGTCTGTGCAGGCACTGTGGCAGTTCACACATTTGGTCCTGATCTGCTGACTTACCTTGTTGGCGTGGGGCCGTAGCTGGTCCAGAAGCTCCTCCAGCTCCTCCAGAATCTCCTTTTTCAGCATCTCTGAATACTGGACCATGTGCATGGGCAGCTCCATGGAGAAGGGAGTCAGCTTGTCTTGCAGGTGACCTGCATCACTGAAGTTGGAGCCAGTGAGAGACAGATGTGAGTTCCAGTTTATCCTTACTCTCCCCCATGTCCAGTGCATCATTTATTCCCAACTGTCTGCCCTGCTGAAACCATGCCCAGTACCAGATGCAGGAGCAAAAGCCTTCCATAGATGACTTAACCTGCTCCCAAAGTGCATAAAATTAAATCTCTATAACAAATTCTTCATTCTATATTACTCACAGTGTTTCTGTGTTTCTGGACAATCTGTAACTGATACAGTTTGGTTGAGTGTATCAACCATTCTGTGTATAACAGAAGGGCAAACATTTTCCTCTTTCTTCATTCAATGGATGAACATGTGGCTTTTGTTTTTTTTTTTCTTGATTGGGAAGATGGTAAGATTTTAATCCCTAAGTGTTCTTGTCTCTCCTGCGCTCTTGTGCTTCTGGTTAAGTAGAGACAGTAACTGTTAGTCCCTTGGTGAATAAAATGCCAAACCACACACGACACCCACTTTGCACTCCCTATTAAAATTTTACAGGTCAAAAATCCAAAACCCACTTAATAAAAATTGTTCTTCATCATAAGTGGCAGGAGAGAACAGGTCAATCTATGGAATAATGGTACAGTAATTAGAAACTTTGTAGTTGATAAAGTGTGACTGCTAATCAATGTTTGGCTAATTAATCAATATTTTAATCATTAGACCTTTTAAATTTGTTTTAATGAGCATTTCCTCTAATTCCCTTGATCCCATTGCTTCCAATGGTTCTATTATCACTGTGAAAGAACAAAGCAAGGATTTGTCTGTTCAGGGTCCAGTATCTCTCAAGACTGTAGAGTAATGCACCTCATGTACGTAAAGATACCCAAGAATGCCCAGATTTAGGTGATTAAACACGAAAGATATAAAGTCACCACATTATCTTGGACCGTTTGCTTAACGGCAAAAAGTTATGATTTAGAACATCTCATTAAAACCGTCATAAACTTTCCCTTCTCAAAGGTGTTTGGAAACTTGGGTTACTTACCTAACTGTTAGGATTGGACAGTGTGCATGAATATCACTGTGTCCTGTTTCGAGTTCATATTTGCTCTTATGCAACTTCCATTGACCCGCATGACCAATGTGTTGTCTTCCTTTTCCTCATCCTCTTCCTTCTTTTTCCCCTTCTTCCTCTTTTCCACCTGTACCTCCTCTCCCTCCTCTCGTCCGTCAACCCTCTCCATCCACGGCCTTTACTCCGCCCAGAGTACCACCACAAACACCATCGCATTTGAGATCTATGAGAACAACGTATACAAGGGCAGCATGTATTCTCCCTCCCCCTTAGTGGATGAGAATACCAGTGAGGTTCATTGAGGGTGAGAGAGGTGTCCAAAGGACACACAGTCTAAAATAGAACCCAAGTCACCTAAGAGTTCTTTTTATATATTCAATGTTCTTCTTCAAATTGACTTGGAAATTTGATTTGGAAGGAGGCCTTTCCAACAAGTTAGACAGGTAAAGTCTTTCATTTCCCTGCAGTCTTTGCACAGCAGCTACCATTTCCATAATATTCTCCCTAAATCTATACCACTGAAAATGAAGACATAAGTAAAAGAAGTAGCAAGAAGTACTCTTGCATGTGCCTTTAAGACTTTTTTAGGAAAATGCCATAGGGACACCGCAGCAGCTCCAGCTGGGCACCTGTGAGAATATGGAGTTACAGCGCTACAGGTCTTCCCAAATGACATTGTACACCATGTTAGTACATGCTGTGCCTGACATGAACAGAACGGGGAATCACTGTGGCTGTACAGGCCTCAGAGACTCTGGAACACAAAATAGTAAACACTACACCATCCAAAAATAGGATGATGAAAATCCTGCCTACACCAAAGTATTTTTTGATACCCTGATTATTCTGGAAATCCGGGCACTTTGTAAATTGCTATAGACATTAATGGAAAATATAATTAAATATGTGATGAGAAGTATAGTTGGTTTGGTCTGGAATTTTGGTAACAATTTGTGTGGTAGTTGGGAAAGCTATTCACAACATTTCAGTTCTCCTCTCCTTTCAAACACGTGGTAGGATTACACTACTCACAGCCTTTGAAATCAGACGTTATCATTGATTTGCCTAGACCAGAAATACATGTTTCTCCTTCCACTAGGTGACTAGTTTCTTCCACTAGTCACCTAGTGGAAGAAGAGTTAAAAACCACTAGGTGACTTTCCATATTCCCTTAACTTTGTGGAAGAGATTGTGGAAGGTGAACCCTCTGATAGGCTGGGTCCCTGATTGACTACGAGGAGCACAGGGCCCCAGCAGACCTGCACTGGATGTGTAGCTTCACAGAATGCACCTTAGATGTGCTAAGCCATCCTGACCGATAGGGCCTGTTTCTGGAAGGTTGTAGCGTGTTTGAAATTGTTGTGTACAACACCCTTCTTTTTAAACTCACTTAGAAGTAGGAAGCAGCCGCATAGCACAGGGAGATCAGCTCGGTGCTTTGTGACCACCTAGAGGGGTGGGATAGGGAGGGTGGAAGGGAGATGCAAGAGGGAGGAGGTATGGGGATATATGTATACGTATAGCTGATTCACTTTGTTATACAGCAGAAACTAACACAACATTGTAAAGCAATTATACTCCAATAAAGATGTTAAAAAAATAAACAAAATAAAAATTTTTTAAATTAAAAAATAAAATCACTTAGAATAAATAGCCCTCTGCAGTGTCATGAGAACAGTATATTCTTCTCACATACAGATATGACACAAACCAGAGAGCTAGATCTTGTGTGTGGCTTTGGGCAATCAATCTTATTATTTATGGCAATACCTCATAGAATCTATTTCATGTTAAACCACGGTGTTCTAATGAATAACTTTACCTCCTCTTACTTTAGCTACAAACCCTAAGTGACCTCTTTTACTTTGCTTCTTATTTCCCAAAGTTCAATATAGCTGATCTATCTATCACCAGTGAAGAAAATTCATGGAGGTCGTTATAAAATGCGTACATCTATAACAGGATTTATTTAGATTTTTCTGAGTAAGGAATTAACTGCTATTTTCAGAGACACACACACAAAAATCCCATAAGGTCATCTTTTTAATAAATGTTCCTTTATATTACCTATGAAAAAGCAAAAATGCTACATTGAAAAAAAGAAGGCTTGAAACTGATATCTAGTATTCTTATTTTGATCATCTCAGCTCTAACATGTGTCTTAAATTAATTAATTAATTAATTAAATTAATTAGATTTTAGCAGTCTTGACTGAGTGAGATTCTCTGATATGGAAGTCCAGGAATCCTGGAGGTAAGCCATTAAGTTCCTGAAACACCAGACAGTAACAGATTTTGGGTTCTAGGGGGTCAAAAAATAACACCACTGTTCCCAACCTGAGATCAAAACCAATTTACAGAGAATGATACAAGGGTCAAACAGTTAGAGATCAAAATGTCAGCTTTATTACTGATAAAAGCAATAGTGAAGGACATAGCTTAGATAAGTCCTAATAGTCCTGCTGAGGTTCCTCTGAATTGAAGTCACCCCATTCCCATTACCACCAAACAGACAACAAACAAAACCCCTGCTTGTCTGCAGAGGTAGGAGCACAGCCTGCTTGACCAGCTTTATCATGTGACTGACAGCAGGTATAAATCCACCCTCTCTGTAGGCTGTGGGATTCCAGAAAGAAAAGCAAAGGGACAAACTGCGGCAGCAAGTCCACTTCATACTTGCAAACCAAATAAGTTGTTCCTCTTCTCTGGGGAAGGAGAGCATTAGGTATGGTGAGTGAGATCCTTGGGCAGAGTTTCTCATCCTCAGCACTGTTGACATTTTGGACTGGATAATTCTCTGTTGTAGGGTGCCGTCCTATGCACTGTAGGATCTACCCACTATATACCAGTAGCACAGCTATTAGGTGTTTCAATGCAAAATGTACCCAAATATTGCCCAATGTCAGGGATGATAGTGGGAGTGTGAAATTGCTCCTAATTAAGAACCACTGCCTAGGGACTTCTTTTACTTGGAAATGAGAGGGAAAAGCAGTAAGTGTTCCTCATTACTGAAAACTAGCAATTCAGTGAATTTGACCACTAGATTTTAAACTCCTTGACTACTTCTTTGAAAAGTAAAGCCTAGAAAAGTGCCTTTCAAATTGGCAACAGTGCAAAACATTATAACTAATGATAACTCAGGCATTATCAGAAGAAAAAATGTTACTTGCTAAGAAGAGGAAAGTTATTATTTCTACTGATCAGAAAGCAAAAATATTTGTAAAAACGTTATTAATAAGAATTAATAGGGGGCTCCCCTGGTGGCGCAGTGGTTGCGAATCTGCCTGCCAATGCAGGGGACACGGGTTCGAGCCCTGGTCTGGGAAGATCCCACATGCCGCGGAGCAACTAGTCCCGTGAGCCACGATTGCTGAGCCTGCGCGTCTGGAGCCTGGGCCCCGCAACAAGAGAGGCCGCGATAGTGAGAGGCCCGCGCACCGCGATGAAGAGTGGCCCCCACTTGCCGCAACAAGAGAAAGCCCTCGCACAGAAACGAAGACCCAACGCAGCCATAAATAAATAAATAAATTAAAAAAAAAAAAAAAAAAAGAATTAACAGATGAAGTTAAAGACAAGAAGGAAAAAAATAAAAGTGGAAGGGAGGAATATGACCAAATTAATCTGCCCAATATTTACATGTTCCCTTTATAGTACACAGCCGCCTTCTCAATATTGTGCGGGATTATAAACTTTACCTGTACTCTTGTCATCTAAACTCTGTCTTCCCTGTTATGAAAAATATGTGTTATGACACACACCCATTAAAAGTTCAATATCAATACCATGTAGGGTGTGAGTCAGTGCAATTCAGTGCTCTCCTTTTGCCTTTTGGAATCTATGTTTTAGCTCCCTGAAGTGAAGAAAGCCCTGGCTTTGTTTCTGTTCTCAGTCTGTAAGCCTGATGTCTCCCTCCATCAGAGGTTTTTCATCTGGATTAGGTAAATTTCATGTATTCAGATAAATCCATTTTCCACATAGCTACGGACACCATAAAGTAAACTATCAGAAAAGAAAAAAATCTTGTCAGTACCTAGCGTTGGCTAGCTAAGGTTATGGGATAAGACAAGAAACCAGGAATAAGAGGATCAAGTGTGAGCAGTGATGAGGGCGTGGGCTAGGCATGGTCACGGGGCCAAAAGCAGAAGTCATTTTGAAGACAAAGTGTAACCTTGGGTCAGAAAATGCTTGGGCAAGATGAAGAAGATCCAAAGAGTTAATGGTTTCCAACTTTTTGATGTCATATACTCCTTCAAAGATCTGATAAGTGCTATGTACCCTGAACCCAAAGAAATGTATACACGTACACAAACACACACAAGTTTTTCTAGAGTTTCAGTGGGCCTTCACAGATTGTTAATCTAGGATAAGGCAAGGCTGTTGGGCAAAAATTTGCGTAGCCAGTGTAACTAACTGAACAAAAGAATTCTCCTTTGCATTGCTACATGGGATAATGTCTTAAATGAAACAATAACATCAAAACAGATAGCGTGGGCAGTCATATAGATAATTTGGATTCAGAAGTGTTTTTGAAGAAAGGATATGTTTGACCTCAGTTATCTTTTTTTTAATTTATTTATTTATTTATTTTTGGCTGTGTTGGGTCTTCGTTTCTGTGCGAGGGCTTTCTCTAGTTGCGGCAAGCGGGGGCCACTCTTCATCGTGGTGCGCGGGCCTCTCACTGTCGCGGCCTCTCTTGTTGCAGAGCACAAGCTCCAGAAGCGCAGGCTCAGTAGTTGTGGCTCACGGGCTTAGTTGCTCCGTGGCATGTGGGATCTTCCCAGACCAGGGCACGAACCTGTGTCCCATGCATTGGCAGGCAGACTCTCAACCACTGCGCCACCAGGGAAGCCCTCAATTATCTTTCAATTAAGTATATTTATTGATCAACTTCATGAGTCTTCAGTTCATATTGCCTGTGGACACAGCTCTGATCTAAATAAAAACATATTCTAAAAATCTCCTTTTCCAGTTTATACCACATCACTATTCCCTTAATTACAAAATTTTAGAATCTGATATAGGAGAACAGATTTGCTAGGCCATATAGTAATTTAAGATCTGCCTTTAAAAAATTTTTTTAACACAGATATACGTTGCGTTCTTAGAACATAAGTTAAGCTTATCTACATTTGTTTCATCAGTTTTTTTGTGTGTGTTTCTTTGGATATTCTACCTTTGCTTTCTATTTTTTAAAATTCTATTTGATTTCCCCAGTTCTGGACATAAATGCTCATGATTACGTTACTCTTTACCTTTGGTGCTGCCAACAGAAAACATACATGAAAACTCTAAGTTATCTCCCTAAACCTACACTTGTCCTCTGTTCACCACAATCTCAACTTAGCCCTTTGGTGAGCTATAATAAGAGCTAACACATACTGTCTATTGTATGTCAGGCACTGTCCTAAGTACGTTATATAAGCTATATCATTAATTCTCAAGGAATACTACAAAGTGCCTATTTTAATCATTGCTCCCAGTCCCCCAAATAAGGAATCTGAGGCCTAAAAGATTAAGTGACTTTGATCACCACTACTAAAGTGACAGAGCAGGAATGCAAACTCAGGCCTTTGATTCTCCAAGAGCTTTTAACATCTCCACTCTACTACCCATATGCACAATTCTTTGTTTAGTTCTCTTTTTAATAGCCATTATTTTTATTTAAAAATTTTTCTATCTGTATCCATATGCCTTTCCAATACATACGCTTTTATGTAATTCAGAAACAATGTTAATTTTAATATCTCATTAGCTGATCAAGGGAGAGATGGCTGCTTTCACACTGCAGGGCATAAGGGCATTCCATGCACAATCCCAAAACAGAGGCGGTTGCCCTGCTGCATTTTAAGCATTTATAAAATTTTTGCTTAACTTGTACTTGAAGTCTGTTTCATCTATTTCCAAATTTCTTCCTTCTGTGTGTCTGAAAAAATCTACTATACATACTTTTTTATTTGTTGCCTTAACTTTTCTCTTTTCTTAATTTTTCTTCTCATACCTTGTAAAAGAAAGAAACTTAGTCAAGTGAAGAGAGCACTTTCAGGGGGTTCAGAAGGCTAAGATTTTATTCTTGACTCTGCTACTGACCTGTTATATGCCCTTGGGTTTAACCTCACTGCACCGGACTTAGTGAAGAGGTGTTTCAGCTTCTCTGCTAACATGCACTCAATGGGCCACATCCTTCAGATGAGCCAATTGCACTTGGGGATTAAGTTAAGCCATTTGGAGGGGCATTAACCCTTTCTGGTCAATGAATTTTTTATGCACGAGTAGAATAACTGACTAAACAGAGCCTACTGTCCTTCTTTATGCACTCCTCCAATCCCAGTTGCCTAACTTAAACAGAAAGTGTCACACTCAGTCAATAACCAAGCAATACTTGGGAGAAGTGCTGAGCAGTGGGAAAAAAGGAATAGCAAGTAAATGAAACGACCCTCAACAAACAGGTGAACAAACTGTAGAAATCAATGACATGACAATGGACCGCTTTCCCCTCCTCATTGAATTTAGTAGTCTCCTGTTTGTCTCTTCTCCCCTTTGCTGGCTGCAGCATTCTAGGAGTAAGTGTGTCATAGAACAGCCCTGCATGGCCACCGCACTGCCTGGGAAAGAGCCTATTCATTAAGTTCAGGGATGGCATCCATTGCCATCCATTGGATCAAAGATAAAGTCCTGACTGTTGCCTTCAAAGCTCTCCATTAGCAGGACTCACTCCACTTATGTGTTCTAATCTCAAGCCTATCAGTGACATTCTCTCTAGAGTAGGTTCACAGTGGGTTCTTCCACTACTACCCCCAAGCCCTTTTCCTGAGACTTTCCATATACACACCCCTGCCTCCTGCCTTTCGATTTCACTGGATTCCCTCCTTTCACAGGAGGCACAAGACCTGCCTCCTCCAAAGCTTCCCATGATGAGTTTATTCCAGAAAAATCCTTAGTGAAGCTGGGGCTCTTGAGAGATAAATGTATTTTTCTTTATAATGGAGTTGGGGCAGTGATTCTCCTATTAGATGTGCATGCTTCTTGAGTCCTGGGTACCTTTTCTTCAATTGATAATTTAGATGTCCAGTCCCTGGCCAGGAAATTTGTTGATACAGTAAGAAATGAGACGACCAAATTTTACAGTCTGGGGGTACAACAGGGTTCTTATGTAGTTGCACAGATGTTGTGAACATCCTTTTTCAGTTTGGATTGTAGAATTGTACTTACATATCTAGTTACAAATTATGTATGGGTCTCTATCAAAGCGGGAAATCTCTCTAAATAAAAGCAAATGGATTAGGAAGAGGGAATTATTGCTTTGTTTTTCTGTTAATTCATTTAAAATCTGGAAGTGAAAGCTGTGGGTTAGGAATGAACAGATGTTTAATAATTTGTTATTCCACTTTATTATAGTACTTTCAAATAAAACTTGAACAAATATGTGGTTGTGCAGCCTTGAGCAAATTACCTAATCTCTTTGAGCCTTCATTTATTCAGTGTAATACAGGGATAATTTTCACCTAACTCCAATGGTTGAATGAGAATAAGGCAAAATAAATCATACAGCACTATGCCTGGCACATATTATGAACTCAAAAAGATATGTTTTCTGGCTCTCTCCCATTTCTTTCTAGTTTCTGCATGTGTTAACACACTTTTAACCTTTGAATGGAAAAATCGAATGGAAACAAATATAGGAAAAATAAAATTAAATCTCCATGAGGGATTAAACCTCCATGAGTAATTAAATGAAAGTTTTAATTTAAAATGGAATCTTCTAGCTGACAGCCTAGAAGTAGCCCACTAAAATATCTAAGAAGATACAGGAAAGTTAGAAAACTCATATCAATTCTGAAAACTATAGCTGATTGTAATCTTGTTGCCAGAATCTGGATGAAATGTCCAATAATAACATTAAGGCTGATGAAACTACACTGAAGTAAACAATTGATAGCTCTTTCTTGGTATTTTAGAAAAGAAGCAATCCTGTTTTCTTGAAAGTTGTCAGGAGCACCTTTCATCTCTCTCCTCAGACTCTATTTCCTGGTTCAGAAACACAAGGTCATTGCCAACCAAAACAACTATAAAGGTGCTGTTTTTTTAAAGCAGCTAGAATTCTGGTAGACTATCCTGGCAGCTGTAGAATCAGCAATAAAATGCTAGGAAGGGAAAAAAATAAATGTAGAGCTAGAATAGACCTTAGAAACATAATACATACTAAGAATTGTAATTTAATATGTGTTCCATCTGTACAGAGTTCTGGGCAACAAGAGTGTAAGAGTTCATGTCAGGTCACCATAACCTCCACTAACTGAATATATTTCAGACAGTAAGAAGTTGTGATGGAAGTTTTGCCTTCAAAGCATTGACCATGTCTAGATCTGAGGATGTGAGAGCACTTGAATTTGTTAGACTTGGGGGAAAGGGTAATATATCAACGTAATATCTCATGATAAACACTGGATATGGATAGATCCCTGCTCAATTGAGGATGAATAAACAGAAAACAACAATTTAGAGGGGAAAAGAGGAAAGGAGATGGAAGGGTACCATGCCATGGAAACCCAGAGAAAATCTTTAAAAAATTTTAGCCAGGTCCAGAAGACAATTTTGTAAAATTTTTTAACATCTTCAATTAAGGTCAGAGATGGCATCTACTGCCCTCAGGATCAAAGACAAACTCTGTACCATTGGTATTAAAACTCTCCGTTGGCAGGACTAACTAACCAAACAATAATCATAAGACCCCTTGGAAATAGGAGCCAAAATCCACAAGGAGAGGAGAGAATGAGATGAAAACACAGTGTAATGAAATGCAAAGGGAGTTGGATATCATAAGAAGTGATAGTAATACTGGAAAATACCTTTAAAGAACTCGTTTAAGCCATAGCAGTATTTTGTAAACTACACAGATGATTAAGTTTCAGACGGTGATGTTATTCATTTATTCATTAAGCAAATGTTTATTGAGTGCTTACTCTGCCAGACACTGTACAAGCAGTGAACAAGACATAGTAATAACAGAGTTTAGGTCTCTATTCTTAAGATTAATTTTAGGATTAATCTAATCTCTGTATGGCAGTGAGGAATTCAGACAAAAATTCAAAAGAGCTGATCCTGATCAATGCTAGGAGAATTAGAGTAAACTGTATAATAGAGAGTAAATGGTATTGAGCTACATGAGCTGCTTGTATATTTTGGAGATTAATCCTCAATCCAAAAATGGTCAGAAGACCTAAACAGACATTTCTCCAAAGAAGATAGATTACCAACAAACACATGAAAGAATGCTCAACATCACTAATCATTAGAGAAATGCAAATCAAAACTACAATGAGGTATCACCTCATGCCAGTCAGAATGGCCATCAACAAAAAAATCTATAAACAATAAATGCTGGAGAGGGTGTGGAGAAAAGGGAACCCTCTTGCACTGTTGGTGGGAATGTAAATTGATACAGCCCCTATGGAGAACAGTATGGAGGGTCCTTAAAAAACTAAAAATAGAACTACCATAAGACCCAGCAATCCCACTACTGGGCATATACCCTGAGAAAACCATAATTCAAAAAGAGTCATGTACCACAATGTTCATTGCAGCACTATTTACAATAGCCAGGACATGGAAGTAACCTAAGTGTCCATCAACAGATGAATGGATAAAGAAGATGTGGCACATATATACAATGGAATATTACTCAGCCTTAAAAAGAAACGAAACTGAGCTATTTGTAGTGAGTTGGATGGACCTAGAGTCTGTCATACAGAGTGAAGTAAGTCAGAAAGAGAAAAACAAATACCATATGCTAACACATATATATGGAATCAAAAAAAAAATGGTTCTGACGAACCTAGGGGCAGGGCAGGAATAAAGATGCAGACACAGAGAATGGACTTGAGGACATGGGGAGGGGGAAGGGTAAGCTGGGACGAAGTGAGAGAGCAGCATTGACATATATACACTACTATGTGTAAAATAGCTAGTGGGAAGCAGCTGCATCGCTCGGCGAGATCAGCTCGGTGCTTTGTGACCACCTAGAGGGGTGGGATAGGGAGGGTGGGAGGGAGACGCAAGAGGGAGAGGATATGGGGATATATGTATACGTATAGCTGAACATGTAAAGTTTTGTAAATGAGGGAAAGTAGCTTGGATATCATTCTAAGTGTACAGGAAGCCATTGGAGGTTTTAGTGAGCAAATTGATCTGTGTGTTGACTTGAGTTTCCAGAAAGCAGAATCTGACACAAAGCTTAAATGTGGGTACTTTTTGAGAGAATTTGATCCCAGGGAGCAACTAGGAGGAACATGGGAGCAATTCAAAGAATGAGGGAGAGCCAATACAATAATGTATTAGTACAGTGGCTAACATTAGGGCTTACTAGATACGAAGGGCCATCTGACAAACCATATGGAATGTACCATTGAACTGTCTATCCAGGAAAAGTTAGGGGAAATCATTTCCTAATTATTCCCCCCATCATGTCCCATTTCCCACTGGTCAAATATCTGCCCCACCGGACACTAATATATATCTATATCTGTCTCTAGCTATACATATGCAAATAGAATTTATATATTTAATTTAACCTCTCAGATAAGAAAAACTCACAAAGTATACTTTAATAAATTATTAAATTTAGAAATTGGAGAGGAAAAATTATAAAATTATAAATTAGCAAAACTTATCCACTTGGACGCTTTAAAACACTATCAGTGCCAAATAACAAGTGAGTCAAATGAGAAATTACACAACAACAGAACAATTTATAAAATAAAACCAATACTTGTATAAATTTGTGAAATGAAGCTAAAACTTGCACACAAAGAAATTCCAAGTGTTAAAAGATTTTATTTAAGAACAAAATTAATTAAATAATTCAATGTAAGAAACCATTCGGAGAAACCCTCAGGAAAATAACACTAAAGAAAAACAGGGTTTGAAAAAAGAAATTGAGTAATGAGGAAGGATGAAAAATTAGAACTTTTCAAGTCCAGGATCTGGTTTTTCTAAAACAAAAGTAAACAACAAAAACATGGCAAGTGAAAACAGACAAACCAAGAACCAAAATTACATTAAGACTGACAAAACTCAGTCTTTAACTTCTGCCCATGAAGGAGCAACAGAAATTTGATCTACCCTCCAACCATAACCAAATACAAAACTAGACAAATAAAACAACAATTTTCAGATATTTGACAGTGAGCAGAACAGAAGGGGCATCTCTGAAAAAAAAAGGATACAAATCAAGTGAGCCTTATGAATACTCCACTGTCTAAAGAAAGCTTCCATATTACAGCACAGGAAGGGGGAACTGAACAGACTGGCAGTCTTGCTTAGCTGAAGAGTTCAAAATGCTGGGAGGCAAAGTTGGCTAGAATCTGTGCTGCAAAATATCAGAGCTGAGGAAAATAGGACTTGAAGCAAAAGATAAAAAAGTCAATAGAAACTGGCCCAGAAATGGTGAAGATGATAGAAATTGTAAACAAGGACATTAAAACAAGAAGATATAAGAAAACATAAGTGTGATAAGGCGAGAAGTAGAAGATATATAAAAGACCCAACTCTAATTCTGGAGACAAAAACCACAATTAAAAAAATACATATACTGAATGAGATTAGCAACAGATTTGACACTGCAGAGAGAAAAGTTAACTGAAAGACATGCAGTAGAAATATTCAAAATAAATGTAAAAAGACTGAAAAAATCAACAGTGTCAATGAGCTGCTGCCATATCAACAGATTAAACATATATGTAAATTGAGTCCCAGATGGAGATGAGGGAGGATAGGGAAAAAGTATTTGAAGAAATGGTGTCTAAAATTCTTTTAAATTTGTTGAAAGCTACACACCCACAAATTCAAGGAGTTAAGCTCCAAGAAGAAACATGAAGAAAACTACACCAAATCACACCATAAACAAATTGCTGAAAAGCAATGATACAAGGGAAAATCTTAAAAGTAGTCACAATATGTTAGGTATAGAAGAATAAATATAAAAATAATAGCATCTTTCATGACATAGAACATAAAATTCAAAACACAATGGAGAAATATCTTTAAATCATAGGAAGAAGGAAGAGGGGAAGGAAGGGGAGAACAACTAGAAAACTAAACCCAGAAAAGATTATCAAGTAAAGGCAAAGTTTAGCTATGCAAAATCTGAAATAATTCATTACAAGCAGGCCAGCACCACAAGGAACTTTAAAGGAAGTCATTACTGAAAGTTATGCCAGATGGAAATATGTCTCTACACAAATGTAGGAAGAATGTCAGAAATGGTAAATATGTGTGAAAAATATAAAATGTGGGAAAATATCAAAATAAGACATTGTTCCTATTAAAGAAAACTAACTGGTCAAAGCAAAATAATAACAATATATTGTGGGCTTTGTAAATAGGAAAGAACACGAAGTGTATAAACACTAACATGGGCTGGGAGTGGAGAAATGGAATTATTGAGTTTTAAGGTTCTTATACTATTCTTGAAGTATAAATAAAGAAGCATAACTAATAATATGAAGAAAATAAAATGAAATCATAAAAGAAATTAATACGAACGAAGACAAAAACGGGAAAAGGAACAAACATCATGCTGGACAAATTGAAAACAAATAGCAGGATTTAAATTAAACTCTATTGATAATTGCATTAAATGCAAATGGTTAAACACTACAAAGTCAATTATCATATTGTATTTAAAAAAGCAAGACTCAATTATATAAAGTCTACAAATTAAAAAAACTTTAAATATAAAGACATAAGTTAATAGTAAAAGGATAGCAGAAATATAACATCCTAAGACTAATTTTTAAAAAGCAGGAGTGGCTATATTACTATCAAACACTGCATCTATGAAGCCACTATATCTATAAAAGAGACTGAAGTTTGGTTAAAAATCTTTTCATAAATGTTTCACATATCTGGGTATGACAGAATAAGATACTACTGGATAAGACTGCTTGCAGAAAATATCTACTGTATAAAATTTGGACCTAATGAAAAAGGAACTAAAAAGTATTTGAGAGGAAACAGAAGCAGACAGCTTCAGGTAGGGGGTTCATACTTGCTTGGCAGAGGGAAGGTAGGCAGCTATATAAGTAATTCCCCACCACTGTGACTCCTAGTGCAGGCTAAATACAGTATAGGAGGCATACCTTTGCATGTGAGAAACAGTCTCTAAGCAGCCCAGGAAAACACAGGAGATCTGAACTGAGACTGGATCTGCTTCACAAGAAATAGGTTGCAGTTCAAGTCAGCCCTGAAAATTATCTGCTAAAAACATGGAAATAATACTCATTGGAGGGACTTCCCTGGTGGCACAGTGGTTAAGAATCCGCCTGCCAATGCAGGGGACATGGATTTGATCCCACATGCTGCAGAGCAACTAAGCCCGTGCACCACAACTACTGAGCGTGCACTTTAGAGCCTGCGTGCCACAACTACTGAAGCCTGCATGCCCTAGGGCCCGTGTGCCGCAACTACTGAGCCCATGTGCTGCAACTACTGAAGCCTGCATGCCTAGAGCCCATGCTCTGCAACGAGAAGCCACCACAATGAGAAGCCCACACACCGCAATGAAGAGTAGCCCCAGCTCGCTGCAACTAGAGAAAGCCTGCGTGCAGCAATGAAGACCCAATGCAGCCACAAAAAAAAAAAAACAAAAAAACCTCACTGGATTAAACTAACAAAATTCAGAACCTACACAGCATTCATAATGTCCAGGATACAATCCAAAATTGATACATGAAGAACCAAGAAAATGGAATGTATTCAAATGAGAAAACCAATTGTCTGACTCCAAGATGGACCAGGTGTTGCAACTAACAGAAAAGGATTTTAAAACTGGCTATTATAAATACTCTCAATAAAGTAAAACAAAAACTTTCCAATGTCTGAAAATCTCAGCAAAGGAATGAGAAGTCTGAGCAGAAATAACACAATAAGAAAACCAAATGGTGTCTGACCTCCAGAATGAGGGAGTAAGGAGTACAGTGGACTGCCTCCCCAGCAAAACAATAAATTAAGTGGTGAAATTAAAAAACTATTTTCCAAAGTTTCTGGAAATTTCCCTAAGGGCACACAGCAAATGAAGAAATACACGTTGAAGAAAATCTACTAAATCTCAGTAGGAACAGCAAGTGTCTGTGGCATGTTAGCCATGACTTGCTAATTACACACATCAGCCCTGTATTACAGAAATTCTACCCTGGCCATGTGCAGCCAAGAAGATGGGGTCCCCCTCCCCAACAGCTCCCAGTCTGAGTTTATGGTTTCATTCCTGTAGGGGCAAATTGCTGACATTTCTCATCCCACCCCCACCCCCTCACAGCCCTGTGTTGCAGAAGTTCTATCCCAGGAAGCTGCAGCTGAGAACAGAGCTCTCTTCCACCACTCAGCTGAAATATTGGGACCCTGATAGCCCCTGCCCAGCTCTCTCATAGGGTAGAAGTTCTATGTCAGAAGAGGCAAAAAAAGAAGTCTAGGAGTTGCCATTCACACCCCAGTGCCACTCATGTTACCTCAGGGAAAACAGGTTACAGCCCCCAGCTCTGGTGTAGTGCTGCAGGAGAGGAGAGAGAGAAAGGAGATTATAAGGACAAAGATCTTCACAGCTCTGCTTGAAAGTACTAACTTTATTTGCAATAGAGAGTAGAGAACTTCATGCTCTGATACAAGCAAAGCATCAGTGCAGCCAGAAGTGTAATAGAGACAGCAAAGAAGAGCCCTCCTGTGATCATAGACAATTCTGTGCTCGTTTGCTTGAGTGCACCCATTCAGGAGTATTCACAGCAAGAGATAGGGCAGATGAGATAGCATGCCCCAAGGGACACTTGGAACCATCAATACAGGGCTGAGGCCACACTGGCATTAAATACAACCTCTGACAAAACACTGATTAATAATAAAGTATTTTGACCCAGAAGCAACTCATAGAAAGCCAGATTTAAGAATAAAATTACACTCATCCCTAGCAGTCTGGAAGACAGTGTGTATGCCCAAGACTGTGCCTTTCCAGGAGAAATCAGAGAGGGAGCCTCCAATCTCCTAGTCTCTGGCTGAAGAAGGACCCAGTGGGTGGGAGGTGGAGTGGGGTGGGGAGAGTAGAAAAGTAGACTCCCTGAACTATGATATCAGCTTTCAGGTCCAACGGTGAAAGGTAAAAAACTAACTGCCTAAGGGGATTTAGTATTTAAGCATAACCTTTGACAAACAAGTGGCTTATGTTGGCCCATGGGCCATCACTAGGTAACTAGCCTAAAGAAAAAAAAATAAGGAAAAAATTCTGATTAGGGATATTGTGAACTGCACACTGTAGGGGAAGTAAACTTTGTAAAATTAGTTCAGCCAAGTCACAGGCAAATAAGCAAACAAGAAAACAACAGTTCCTGAGGGGATCAGTCCCGGTCACTACAGTAAATTATCAAAAATCTCCAGTATTCAAAAAACAAATATGAGACATGAAACAGGAAATCATGACCCATACATGGGGAAAAAAGCAGGCAATGTAAATTGCTTTTGACAGGCCCAGATATTGGACTTAGCAGACAAAGGCATCAAAGTAGCAATTATAGATATATTACAAGGCTAAAGGAAACCATGCTTAAAGAACTAAAGAAAAGTATGATGACAATGTTTCTTCAAATGAAAAATATTGGTAGAGATATAGAAATTATTAAAAGGAGCCAAATGTAAATTCAGGCGTGGAAAATACAATTAAAAAAATGAAAAATACAATGTAAGTTCTCAGCAGCAGATTTGAACTGTCAGAAAAACAAAACAAAACAAAAAAGAATCATCAAACTTGAGGATACAACAATAGAGATCATGCATCAGAAGAACACAAAGGAATAAAGAATAAGTAAAATAAAACAGAGCCTCAGAGGAATGTGAGATTTCATTAAATGTACCAACATGTATGTAATGTGAGTATTAGAAAGAGAGGAGAAAGAGAAACGCACAGAAAAATAGTTGAAGACCTAATGGCTAAAAACTTCCCAAATTTGGCGGAAAACATTAATCTATACCAAGACACTCAAAAAACTCCAAGTAGGATGAATATAAAACTTTCCACACACAGACACACCATAGCCAAAATGCTGAAGCCACACCCAAGAGAAAATCTTGAAAGCAGCAAGAGAAAATGACTCATCATGTACAAGGGAACCCCAATAAGATTAAAAGGGGAATTCTTAACAGAAACAGTGAAGACCATAGGACTAGGGTGACATATTCTAAGTGCTGAAAGTAAAAACTGTCAACCAAGAATTTTATAGCCAGCAAAGCTAATTTTCAAAAATGAAGGAGAAATACCGATTCCCTTATAAGCAAAAACAGGGAATTTGTTATTAGCAGAACTGCCTTATAAGAAGTACTAAAGAAAGTTATTCAAGCATGAAGCAAGTGACACCTGCCAGTAATTTGAAGCAACATGAAAGAAAAAAGAGAGAGCAACATAAAGGTAATTATTTAGGTAATATACAATGATGGTATAATTGCATATTTTTAAAATCTTTTATCCACTTGACTGATTTAGAAAGCAATTGCGTAAAACATTATGAATGTGATTGCATTGCTTGGCCTTACAGAAATGTAATATATTTGACAATAACAGCACAAACAGGTGGGTGGGAGCAAAGCTGTATTCCAGTAAAGAAATAACAACACATAGTAGCTTGAATTCACAGGTAAGATAGAAGAGAACCAGAAAGGGTAAATAAGAAGCTTAATATAGCAAAGTATAAACATACATTTGCTCTCATTTCCTTTCAGCTTCCTTAAAAGGGTATGTCCTGCTGAGTTCGTTAAATATAGACATAATGTGAATAGCATTAATAGCCCAAAAAAAAATTGGGAGGGAGTGGAACTATATAGTAGTAAAATTTCTATATTTTACTGCACATGTTAGTATAAACTAAAGTAGATTGGGATAATTTAGGGTGTATATTGTAAACTGCAGAGAATTTGCTAAGAAAATAACTGAAAAATATAATTTAAAAAATCATTACAAAAACTAAAATGTCTCACTACAAATCTGTACACTTAGGAAAGACGAGGGAGAAAAATCATGGGACACATAAAAAACCAAAAGCAAGATTACAGCTTTAAATCCAACCATATAGATAATAACAATAAATTTGATTGTTTAAGCAATCCATTCAAAAGACAGATTTTGAGAGATTAGATTTTTAAAAAAACAGACAAACAGATCCAACCATATCCTGTCTATAGGAGACACATTTTAGATTCAAATATACAAGTAGTTTGAAAGTAAAGGGATAGAAAAAGTAATACCATGAAAACAACTGTAGGAGGACCTTCAAGATGGCGGAGGAGTAAGACATGGAGATCAACTTCCTCCCCACAAATACATCAAAAATACATCTACATGTGGAACAGCTCCTACAGAACACCTACTGAACGCTGGCAGAAGACCTCAGACTTCCCAAAAGGCAAGAAACTCCCCACGTACCTGGGTAGGGCAAAAGAAAAAAGAAAAAACAGAGACAAAGAATAGGGATGGGACCTACACCTCTGGGAGGGAGCTGTGAAGGAGAAGTTTCCACACACTAGGAAGCCCCTTCGCGGGTGGAGACTGCGGGTGGCGGAGGGGGGAAGCTTCGGAGCCACGGAGGAGAGCTCAGCCACAGGGGAGCGGAGGGCAAAGCGGAGAGATTCCCCACAGAGGAGCGGCGCCAACCAGCACTCACCAGCCCGAGAGGCTTGTCTGCTCACCCCCTGGGGCAGGTGGGGGCTGGGAGCTGAGGCTCGGGCTTCAGAGTTCAGATCCCAGGGAGAGGACTGGGGTTGGTTGCGTGAAAACAGCCTGAAGGGGGCTAGTGTGCCACAGCTAACCGGGAGGGAGTCTGGAAAAAAGTCTGGAACTGCCCAAGAGTAAAGAGACCATTGTTTTGGGGTGTACGAGGAGAGGAGATTCAGAACACCACCCAAATGAGCTTCAGAGATGGGCGTGAGCCACGGCTATCAGCACGGACACCAGAGCCAGGCATGAAACACTAAGGCTGCTGCTGCAGCCACCAAGAAGCCTGTGAGCAAGCACAGGTCACTATCCACACATCCCCTCCCAGGAGCCTGTGCAGCCCACGAGTGCCAGGGTCCTGTGAACCAGGGACAACTTCCCCGGGAGAACACACAGTATGCCTCAGGCTGTAGCAATGTCAGGCTGGTATCTGCCGCTGCAGGCTTGACCCATATTCCGTACCCATCCCTCCCCCCAGGCCTGAATGAGCCAGAGTCCCCTAATCAGCCACTCCTTTAACCCCCTCCTGTCTGGGTGAAGAACAGACACCAGAGAGTGACCTACACGCGGAGGCGGGGCCAAATCCAAAGCTGAACTCCAGGAGCTGTGCGAACGAAGAAGAGAAAGGGAAATCTCTCTGTGCAGCCTCAGGAGCAGTGGATTAAATCCCCACAATCAACTTGATGTACCCTGCATCTGCGGAATACCTGAATAGACAACGAATCATCCCAAAATTGATGCAGTGGACTTTGGGAGCAACTGTAGACTTCGGGTTTGCTGTATGTGACTGAGTAGTTTCTGATTTTGAAGTTTATCTTAGTATAGTTTTAACTGCTTGTTATCATTGGTGGATTTGTTTATTGGTTTGGTTATCTCTTCTTTTTTTTAATCACTTTTTTATTTTTTGTTTAATATTTTTTAAATTTTTTATATTAATAACATTTTATTTTATTTTATTTTATTTCTTTCTTCTTTTTTTCTCCCCTTTCTTCTGAGCCAGGTGGCTGACAGGGTCTTGGTGCTCCGGCCTGGTGTCAGGCCTGAGCCTCTGAGGTGGGAGAGCCAAGTTCAGGACATTGGACCACCAGGGACCTCCCGGCCCCAAGGAATATCAATCGGTGAGGGCTCTCCCAGATGTCTCCGTCTCAATGCTAAGACCCAGCTCCACTCAATGACCAGCAAGCTCCAGTGCTGGACACCCCATGCCAAACAACTAGCAAGACAGGAACACAACCCCATCCATTATCAGAGATGCTGCCTAAAATACTAAGTTCACAGACACCCTAAAACACACCACCGGACACAGTCCTGCCCACCAGAAAGACAAGATCCAGCCTCATCCACCAGAACGCAGGCACCAGTCCCCTCCACCAGGAAGCCTACACAACCCACTGAACCAACCTTAGCCACTGGGGGCAGACACCAAGAACAACGGGAACTACGAACCTGCAGCCTGCAAAAAGGAGACCCCAAACACAGTAAGTTAAGCAAAATGAAAAGACAGAGAAATATGCAGCAGAGGAAGGAGCAAAGTAAAAACCCCTCAGATTAAACAAATGAAGAGGAAATAGGCAGTCTACCTGAAAAAGAATTCAGGGTAATGATAGTAAAGATGATCCAAAATTTTGGAAATAGAATGGAGAAAATACAAGAAACGTTTAACAAGGACCTAGAAGAACTAAAGAGCAAACAAACAATGATGAACAACACAATAAATGAAATTTAAAATTCTCTAGAAGGAATCAATAGCAGAATAAGTGAGGCAGAAGACAGATAATTTTTTTTGTTCTAATTACCCAACTTTGTCCGAGAAATGTTTATCTGTGTTATAAGGTATTAAACAGAAATCAGAACATAGGCATAAAAAGAGATTAAATTATCATTGATTGTAAAAAAATGGGCAGATTTTTAAGTACTCAATATAGAAGGCATATATTAGCAAGTACTGATTTTTATATATGTGTGTATATACATGTTAGTGTATGTGTATTATTGTAGTAATGGAATCACAATTCATTGGTTAAAAAACAGTTATAGTTACAAATAGGAAATGCCCAATTAAAACAATGCAAAGTAAAATCTCGAATAATTAGATAATTAATAAACGATATTTAATGTATTTAACTTGCTATTTTAGTAAATTAATTTAATAATGTAATCATTTAATAATTAAAGTAGAAGAAAATATGGGTGTGTATTTGATTTCAAAAGGCTGAACATCCATTAAAATTTTTAAAAAATATACCAAGAATAAGACTGATGGATTTAGCTATATAAAATAACATATTTCTAAACATTAATAACAACAGATAAAAGAAAATCAAAATTTCTGAAAAAAATGTCTTAAAATGTAATAGACAAAGACTTTTCCATATATGAACAGAGCATATACAAGTCAATAAGAAAATTAATAAAAACTCCAGTAGAATAATGTGAAACAATAATAAGTATTGCGTAGAATACATCAATAACGTTAGATATATTTCAATGTTTTATCTCACAAATAATTAAAGAAATTAAAATTAAAAGAGAAATAGAAGTCTTTGCTTACCAAATTATTAAAAATAGACAAAATAATGCCTGGGCAAATATTCCATAAAAGACCCTCTGTCCCTAATAGTAGGTATGTAAAAAGTGCTTTCTCAAGAGTAATTTGGAAATAGGTGTTAAGAATATTTAAAAATATGTATTCCACCTGCTTCAATAGTTACACTTCTAAAATTATTCTAACAATAATGTAAAATTGTTATTTGAAATATTCTCATTTCAACCAGTAGTGGAATGGTTAAATTGTATTGATGGCAGCTGTTAAACCTCATAAAAGTGTTAGAAATTACATTTCTGAGGACCATTTCAACCTATGGCATATTTATATATAATATAGTATTAGATGGAATAAACAGAATTCTATTAAAATGATGACAATTTATGCGAAGTACACAGTAGAATTTTCTTAGATAACTTTTATTTAACCAACTCACTGGATTAACTCAATACTACTATTCCCTCCATAAAATTAGTCACAGAATTGCACCCCACAGAGAATGCTTGAGGTTGTTAGGCTTACTACTTCTACTCTCACCCTTTAAACTGTCTGCTCACCAAACATGAGTTACGTAAGTGTTCAAAGATCTCTTTATGCCATTTGAACTTACAGTTGTAATTAAATAATTTAATTAAATTTTATATAAACTGATAGAATTAGAATGTGAAAATAAAGTGTTATTCTGAAAAAAACAAAACTGATGGCTTAGAAAGATTAAATAATGGTGAATCTCTAAAAACAGATTGTATTTAATGACACACAGGTGATAAAATATTTTTAAAATGTGGGGTAAAGTAAAATTTTAAAATAATTCTCACTCAGATTATACACATCTTTAAGTTTTCATATCACTTTTAAGAAACCAGTACTTGAAATTGTAGACCATACAGAACAGATTATATGAAAATACCTTCAAGGATGAGATAGTCATAGGAAAAGTTTTGGTTCCATGTCAAGATATTACTAAATATTTATGCCTTTGTCTTTGTTTTCAGTTAAAATAAACCGTTTTAGGTATGTGTGTGTCATTTTGTATGACTCTCACTCTTCCTGACTTTTTCAATGATCACACCAACAGTCAGCTGTGATCACTCATCAGCAGTATCCTGTATGATCAACAGCCAGTGGGACCCTTGCTGTCTTAATGCTGTGTATGACCCAGGAACCATGACAGAACCCTAGGGGAGATAGGAGATTTGAGGAAGAACCAAAGTCAAGTTTGTCTGCCTGCCAGTCTGGTGAAATGGGAACTCAAAGTCATAAAGGAAGAATAGTTGCAGACAAAAAAAAGAAAAGAAAAGAAAGAGCAGTATTTTTTGCACATCAGAATGTGTGGCTTGAAGAGTGTAAATATGCCAAATATCGAGTGATTATTACAAAGCAGGGGGCTTTTGAGTCATGTCTATTTTCTCCTTCCACAATTAACATACATCACTTTTATAAACAGAAAAAAAGAGCAATGTATTATCAAGGAATATAGTAATTCAATTAGGAACTTAAACCGTACTGACTGAAATTCATGTAATTATGTTTTGAAGTAAAAGCCATATAGAAATAGAAGTTTTAAATAATTTCTTTACCTTTGGTATGAGAAGGAGAAGACCAAGTGTTCCTGCTATGACTGTTTGTGGGTACATGTGCAAAAGGGGCAGGGTTGAAGGTTAGGGAGGAGGGAGGTGGGGAGAGAGCGGGAGACTCTAGTCTAGAAATCAGCCACCCAATAAGAGAAAGTTGGAATGACTCTTCTAGAATACAATATAAAGGGAGGAGGAGTAGATTTTCCCTTTCTGAATGTTGGCTCATTAATAAGAGTTAGTTCTTGGCACATAAGCATTCCCAGAAGATGGAATATGTCTTTCTCCTTAAATTCATATAGGCTACCCAGAAACTCTTAAGTTCCTGGAATTTTTATTATAATTTTCATATAAACAAGCAATCTTTTTGAGATTATAGTTCCTGGTAATGATCTCTATGGATGCCATCAAAACATACATTTGCACTAGAAGACGGGATGAAAGAAATGGGAAAGACATTTTCTTAAAGATATGTTTTTATTATAATGCTTATTTTTCTTTATTCATTCACATTGAGTATTACAGCGCCATTAGTAAATTGTTATTTTTATGAGTCTGTTTCACTCAGGAAATTTCTTAATTCATTACATTTTATTAGATCAGCAGTAATGAACCAAAAACAATATCATTTATTTTTATTACTACTGTAGGTTAAATCACAATGATTTATATAGCCAGATTGAAGCAATGACTGTGTAATTACTCTGTTACTGTCAACGATATATTTTTCTTAAATAAGACACTTTAACCACATGCTAAGCTGATAAATATAAAAACTTGTAAGTGGAAATACAGTAGTAGACTAGCCACACAGTCACCGTTTTGTACTGATGGTACGATGGATCTATTCTGGATGGTGGGCATGACTAATGTAAGGCAACAGGCAAAACGCTGGTATTAATGAAGTGACAGTGATGGGTCTCTCCACATCAGGATACATGGTTTGAAAATGTTATTATTGTATCAAAAATACAGTGGGCTCATTCCCTTAACTATAAACTGAATATAACCATTCCAGAGAGACAATTGTCTGTATTTTTCTTTTTCTATGTATGGAAAGGACCATTTTCTAAGCATCTATGACCATTTTCCTTTAATGTCTTACAGTTCCTAAAAGTCATAGCGTGTTAGTAAGTGTTCTTTCAGTCCAGTCTCCTGAAGCCTTATGTCACTTTAATTGGTCCTGTCTTCAGGAGAAGTAGAGAATAGCTACTCTGGCACCTGTATTGTAATCTTTAAGCCACTTGAAGACATCAAAGAATGTTTTCCTTTTCTGAGTAAAAAAAACCTCTATTCAAATAGAAGATTTCAGTAACTAAATGTTAAGGACTCAAGCCAACAAGTTTTGGGGATTTTATTAAAGTTATATTAATATTTGCATCTATCATGAAAGAATTACCTTCAAAATATCTAGAAGAAGAACAGTTATGGGTCTACCACTTATTATCCACAGTCTGGTGTACAAAACCATCGAAAGCCAAACAATTAACTCATTTGGCAGCAAAACCTGACCAGAGCAGTCGTGTGCTATTGACAGTTTTTATTCTACTTAGTGTGATTAATCAACTATTTTGTTACAGTTTTATTAATGTGCTTGATTATAGAATGTTGTCATAGAACCTGCTGTGAGTCTTCCCTAATATGTAGTGAAGGCACTATATTACTTTCCAAAATTGAAAAAAAGAAAGTCTTTATTCTGAAACACAATGAATCCAAAGGTTTTGGATAAGGGGTTGTGAATTTGCTTTGGAAAGGTGAAACGAAGTGTTCTAAGTAATGTTATTCTAAGCTATTTTCCCAGTTTCGCTAATTTTTAAATATTTCATTTTTTACTTCCTAACTTTTCCTCTACCCTGTCTGGTTAATTCAAAACCATAATGGGCAATACAAAGTCAGGTAGTCATGCACCTTGTTACTGGTCCTGAGATAATATGAGGATGGCATTAACACTTCATGTATAGAGGTTACAGCAGATGGCCTCGTTATAAGCAAGATCAGAAATATTTTGTCCAAAAATTTTGGAGAAACTGAGATCAACTTAGAGAACCAAAAGGGAGATGAATGTTTTACATTTAGAAATCCATCTGACAACGAAGCTTCCTAAAGTAGGAAGAAAGCATATAATCAGGTTCTTGGTGGTATATAAATTATCATCATGCTCTCAAAATACCCTCATTCTGGTTTCTTGGCTACTTTTAACATTGGGTAGCCTTTTCTTACAGAGTTATTTCATGTTCCAGACTATGCAAAGTTAAGTAATTCCTTAAGTGTGATAAGTCACAGATATTTCTCTTTATATATAGAAGTAATACTATTTTGGAAATAGTAGTTATTATTTTTTAATTTTTCTTCCAGTTTTATTGAGATATAATTGACATACAGCACTGTGTAAGTTTAAAGTGTATAGCATAATTACTTACATACATCATGAAATAATTGCCACAAGTTTATAGCATCTCATATAGACACAAAATGAAAGAAAAAGAAAAAAATATTTTTCTTCGTGATGAGAGCTCAGGATTTGCTCTCTTCACATACAACATACAGCAGTGATAATTACATTGATCATGTTGTACATTACATCCCTAGTACTTATTGATCTTATAACTGGAAGTTTGTACCTTTTGACTGCCTTCATCCAATTCCTTCTTAAATATAAACTAACATGTTGTACAGCATATTTCATTATTACTAATTTAGAGCACTCTGAGTAAAACAAATACAAAAACGTTCTAGCTCTTTTTTCTTCCTTTTCCTCTCTTCCATCTCTTTTTCAATTCTGTTTTGCTTGAGTTTCTTCAGGGGCAAACAATTTCGATTAATCACTGACAGCGTGAATATGACAGCAGAAGCTAACAAATATATGCGTAGTCACACCAAATGAACACACAAGAACCCAAACACCAAAAGAATGCTCACACAACTATGGACACGTTTTGTTAACAACAGAGACTCCACTTAACAAAAAAGGAAGAAATTACAAGCTAATTTTTAAAGTTTCAGTGATTTATGTACATGTTATGTCAGAATATAATTTGAAAGTGTAATGCATTATAAACTTTATCTCCATGGACGTTACTGAATGGCAGTTGCTCGTAGCAACCGTGCGTTCTCACATCTGTGTCTGTCTCATAGTCTGCTCTTAGAGCTCTTTCTCCCTGCCATAGGTGTGAGCAAGAGAACACCTGGTCCTTTCATTCTTTTTCTTCCTTCGTTTATTTATTCTGAGTGTGCCTAAGTCAGTACATGTCTTGAGGACTTGATATCATCAAGGCTCGTTACTTAAGTGAAAAGTGCCTACACCTGATAAGTTCAAAGAGAAGAAAGCCACTCCGTGTTTTCAGTATTTCATAAGAAACAGCACAGGGAGACAAAAATGTTCCTAAAGAGGGGCTGAAAACTTTTTAAGATGTTATTTTTGTTTTGTAACATTATTGGAAATGTTTAATTTATAAGCAATTCTTAATTCAATCAACTACCACAAGCTAATGATCCAAGCATTATAGGTTTGTCAGCATACAGTTTAACTTGTTAGGCTAATCTGTTCAAATTGTGGTTTCTTGTTTAACCTTTTTTCTTGTCTTTTTTTAGTTGGCCTATGATTTATGGCCTGTCAACCCCTGCATTTTTGAGGGATGATGCAATAATTATTTGTTGTATTTATTAAGTTCAATAAAAAAGGTTTTAAAAAAAATTTTTTTTAAGTTTTTATTTATTTATTTATTTATTTTTGGCTGTGTTGGGTCTTCCTTTCTGTGCGAGGGCTTTCTCTAGCTGCGGCAAGCAGGGGCCACTCTTCATCGCGGTGCGCGGGCCTCTCACTATCGCGGCCTCTCTTGTTGCGGAGCACAGGCTCCAGACGCGCAGGCTCAGTAGTTGTGGCTCACGGGCCTAGTTGCTCCGCGGCATGTGGGATCTTCCCACACCAGGGCCCGAACCCGTGTCCCCTGCATTGGCAGGCAGATTCTCAACCATTGCACCACCAAGGAAGCCCTACAAAAATTTTTTAAGAGTAGACCCAAAGAGAAAAACTCACAAGGGAAGTGGAAACATTAGGTTTATAGTTGGCCAGATAAGAAAAGTTACTAAAGACAATGAACCTTGAGGAATCCGAGGACCACTAGCATGAATCTTAAGGCAATCCCACCACAAAGCAGAAGTTACCAAGAGAGAAAGCATCTCCCATGTGCCGAATCTATGTTGTTACCCAGAATATACCCCTCTTTCCCTAGGACCATCCTCCACACACTAGGGAACAGATCTCTGGTTGGGAAGATTCATCTGCAGGGATAGAGTTCAGCCAGTGCAGGTATTGATGTTAAATCTAAAGGTAACATTTTATGGTACTTTAGGGACCTCTCATTATTTTCTACTGAAATACCCCTTATTGAATTAACAAAGGCTTTCACGACTTAATTCGAATCTGTGATTGCAGGAACAGAACCTAAAGCCTAAAGGGAAGTATCAACAATTTATGGGAAATCTTTAAGAGATCGAAAGGGTTACTAGACATAAAAGAAAATTTAAGTTAAGATAATCAGATAAGCTGATTAGTGTGAATACCATACAAATAGCAAAATTTATAAGATTTGAATTGTATTCCTTGGAACCTTTTATGTTTACAAGTTCTCTAAGGTGGGTAAATAGATAAAATCTCAGAAAGCAAAATTTCAAGTCCCTTACTTTTATTAGTTATTCAAGATATTAATGGTGTGTCTGATAGTTTTTTTCCCTGTAAAAATCAATGATTGTTTCAAAATAAGAAATGTAAGTGGTCAGTGTGTAGAATAGAATGACAGTAAAAAAATTAAGAACTGAGAAGAGTGGAAGGCAAAGGGCAAAATGCTTTATTCAACTGAATCAGCAGAAAGTGAGACTTTTAAAAGTTAAAATCCAGAATGAGTTTGGTCCAATTTCTCTATTTCTTCTTAAAGCCACAGTTTTCTTTTATCCTGGACTTAAGATGAGTAATGGACAGGACCTCCCATTTCTTCAATTCCTTGCCTGCAGAATTTGCTGCAGAATTACTTTTTCTCACTGAAGTCTATCATGTGTTACTGAAGGAAATAAAAATATGGCCTTATTGGCTGTGGAGAAAGGAAGCGGCATTTTAGAAGCAAGAGAGAGGTCAGCATTTGTGCTCAAGCGTGGTGTCACCATGTGAGTGGCTTCCAGCTGAACAGTTCTATCCCTGTTCAGTTGATAGCCCAACTCACAAAAGAAAACATCTTATTTCTGATACGTTCCATCTGAGGAGACAAAAGTTACCATTAACCCATTAGAAAAGCCACTGGCACACCTTGGTATTAAAAAATTTTTTTCAAAGTAAACATTATACTGTGCAGAGCCAAAAAGCTTAAGACGCGTCAAGTTCTGGTGTCCTGTGCGTTACTGCTCCTTACACGGGAGATTTCAAATCTTAGGCTTTCTATAAGCATTTCTAGATGTACGAAATGTGCTTCTGAAAAAGCTTTGTCAAAAATATAATTTAACAGTAAACTGTGTTTGTTCCTTTTTTAAAAAAAAAACTTATTTTGGTAAGAACACTTAACAAGAGATCTACCCTGTTAACAAAATTTTAAATACAATAGGTCTATAGGTATGATGTTGTACAGCAGATCTCTGGAGCTTATTCATCTTGCTTAACGGAAACTATACCCACTGATTAGCGACTCCCTGTTTCCTTCTCCCCTGAGTCCCTGGCAACCACCATCCTACTCTTTGATTCTATGAATTTGACTATTTTACAGTAGATACCTCATATAAGTGGAGTCATGCAGTATTTGTCTGTGACTTCTTTCACTTAGCATGTCCTCAAGGTTCATCCATGTTGTTGCATATTGCAGAATGTTCTTCTTTAAGATGGAATAACATTCCATTGTATGTATATACAGTATTTTCTTTATCCATTCATCTGTTGATGGACGTTTTAGTTGTTTCTACATCTTAGCTATTCTGAACAGTGCTGCAATGAACATGGAAATGCTGATATCTCTCTGAAATCCTGATTTCAATTCTTTTGGATAAATACCCAGGTGTGTGGTTGCTGGATAGCATGGTAATTCTATTTCTAATTTGTTCTTTGTACATTACTCTTAAGGAAGAGTCCCACTTCCTGAAGATTTACAAGACCCTGGAATATTGGCTCAAAATTACCTCTCTGACTTCATTTATTACCTCCCTTCCACATTCTGCAAATCTGAACACGCTTGTCTTTTTTTCTGTTACTTGAATGTATAACATTCTGTGGTTTCTCAGTCTTCATAGTGTCGTTCCTAGAAAAACTGTATCTTTCTCTTTCCTTATTTAACTCTTACTACAATATCCAGACTCAGCTTTCCTTGCAAGTCTGGGTTAGGTGCTCCTTATTCACGTCTACTCCTCCAGAGGTAGCACTAATCACCATTTATTGTAGTTGTCTTTTTGCATATTTTTAATCTCCTCACAAGAATCAAAGCACCATGAGATCATGGACCAAGTGCATTTTGTTTACCATCCCATGCTTGGTACATAGCATGTGTTCAATAAAATTTGTTTAATGGATGCACAAATGTCTGCTGCCACTGAAATAAGCTTAATTTGTGAAAATAGCTTTAATTCTTAGGATTTTATATTTGATGATGGAAGAGATGATTTTGTGTCACTTTTATTGGTAATAATAATGATAATATTAATGGCAGGGATAATAATAACTGTTACTAACTTTGTTGAGTTTCTACCACGACTAGACACTGTATTAAGAACTTTAATATAGTATTTCATCCAATCTTTATAACAGCTCAACAAAGTGGTATTACATTTCCCATTTTTTAAACTTAATTAATTAATTTATTTATTTACTTTTGGCTGTGTTGGGTCTTTGCTGCTGTGTGTGGGCTTTCTCTAGTTGCGGTGCATGGGCTTCTCATTGCGGTGGCTTCTCTGTTGCAGAGCACAGGCTCTAGGTGCGTGGGCTTCAGTAGTTGTGACTCACAGGCTCAGTAGTTGTGGTGCACGGGCTTAGTTGCTCCGTGGCATGTGGGATCTTCCTGGACCAGGGCTCGAACCTGTGTCCCCTGCATTGGCGGGTGGATTCTTAACCACTGTGCCACCAGGGAAGTCCTACATTTCCCATTTTATAGACAGAAGACTAAGACTCAGAAGTAATAATATGCAAAGTAACAACAGGAAAAGTCAGAATTTGAATTCAGTTCTGTTTTCAAAGATTGACTTAATGACACTATAACTAAATGATTTATGCAGGGAGATTCAAGGGGTAACCTATACTTGCAGCAATTGATGAGTTTCCATTATTAACACATTACTTTTAAATTATGAGGTAGATAACTACATGAGAGAAAATTAGATAAATGGGTGAATATTTTTTAAAAAATACTCTTTCTCTCTGGCACCATGTGCTTTGTACTATACCTAACAAATAGCCTTAGATATAGACATATACCTACCTGTTAGGGGTCCTAATTAATACTTTACCTTCTTTGCTTACTCTCACATTACTATATCCAATTTCCATCTTCTCATGATTTTTCACCATTTCTACCTGATGACTGTCATCACTTTGTTGTAGGGTTTTGGAACATCATCCTTTTATCATCCTTTCTGCCATAAATGTCGCTGGGGCTTAATAATAAAAATGACAACCAATGCTGTGGCAATCATTCTGTCTCCACATCTGTGAGGTAGTGACCATTCTCTACTCTCCCACTTGTACTGACTTATAAAACTAAGTCACTAATAAATGGCAGATCAGGGGTATGAATCCAAGCTGTCTGATTCCAGAGATAGTGATTTTCAGGTGTCAGTGGTTCTTACTAAGCAAACAACAGGAACATAATTTCTCCTCTATCTGCCTTTTGTCCCCTTATGCAGTTCAGATAAAGAGGAAATCTCTGTCTCTTAAATTTCGAGATATGATCTGTTGTTTCAGAGCATCTTTCTATTGGAAAAATTTGTGCAAAATTTCTAAGTGCTCTCAAATACTTCTATGCATAACCTGAGAGGTTTCTTAGGTGAAGCTAAATTCTAAATAACTTTTAATTTAATTTTAATCGATTCAGGAAAGATATGTTAGGTTTTGCCCTGCACCTTTTTACATACGTTTACACAAGTATTACTTAAACAATTACTTAATAGAATACAAACCTTATGTTTCAAATTGAAGGTATATTTCTAATATTTAACAGAAAATTCTCCCAGTGAATTAATCACAAAGTTCCTCACATCTGGATTCATTGCCATGATTTGGTGGTAGCATTTGATCTGACTTGAGAGGGTGTAGGTAATATGTGATAAATTGCTTAGCAAATTAGAAATTAGGACCTTTGACATGTTAAATTAGGCTAGGGCACCTGAAAATTGAAGAGAGATAGTTTTCGACATGCAATACAAGACACTGAGTACTCAGCGACAGGTACGAGTTCTTCCTTACTATTGTGTCTGCAAACGCAGGTTGTTTCCTTGATGGCCTATGTTGCTTGGGGATTAGACACTCAAGCCAAAATACTGATCTCAAACTTGTTTGGGTGACTCGCTGATATTTACAAAAATATTTCAGGATGATGCCTGCCAACCAGAGTCGTCCTTGTTTTAGCAGAACTCAGGACTTTGCCAGAAAAATGCCACGGGAAAAATGTAAAAGCATATAGACTCACAAATTTCATTTTGGTCTTATCAAGTATGAAAAAAAATCATTAAGTATATTCAGAGGTTCTATCATGTGACTGCTTGGCCATAACAATAAATATATATATAAATAACATAAATACATAAACAACAGTTTTGGACTTTTATAGACATCTGCTTTGAAATTACTTTTGTTACTAAAAATGAAAAACGGTATCATATGAGAACCTAAATCAAGTTATGGTTTAAAATATATATTGTCAAACATCTTCATCAATAAAAAAGTGGTCAAGGTCAGCTCACAATGTAGCATTTCATAAAATCCCCCCAAAGAAATAATGTTTCCTGATATTCTGCACAGACTGCTATTAGATGGGAAAAAAAGATGTTCTCCTATGAATCAGTGGCTAGCAGAGCAAATGCTGGGCTAATTGGTGCTATCTCTGGTCTCCAGGAAACTTTCTTCTCTCAGAGGATGAGAATGACAATAACGATACATAAACATTCTGACGGAGATCTGGAAATGAAATAGCAACATCTGGGTTACTGGTTTCTCAAGGTAAGATGATTGGAGGTCCTTGGAGACAGACAGCTTTACATACCACCTTTGATTTTGCAGTCTTGAATTGCTCATCTGTAAAGCACTTTTGTTGACTGAAGGATCTGTGAATCAGAATGAACAAAGACATATTCACATTATAGCAGATATGTGGATACACACTTCAGTCTAAGTGTCAAAGCTCAGCAGATATTTTTATAAAAGGAATATCTCACTTGCCAAGAGTGACACTTGAAAACTAGCTTCACTTAGCATCTCTGAGTCTCATGAAGATTGCACAGCAGCCAAAACACTATCTAAGGCATAAGACCAAATAAATAAGCACCTTATCACTCAGTGATTTTGCCTTCATTTTCTTCTGACTGATAGAATAAATGTTAAATAGCATAAGGTATTAGTTGGGTGTATGTGCCAGCCATTAATACGCCTACATTTTGTTTAGGAAGTGATTTATTAAAATATGATTAAAATATTCTACTAATATTAAAATATTAGTAGATTAAAATATTAATCTACTAATAACTGTCTAAGATATTTTCTGTATATCTAACAGAGGTGGCAGCCACTTGGATATGCCCAAATTTTCCAGTTTTCTGAGTTCAGTCTCTCTTTGGTTTATCATTCGAATACTTAAGTTCTCATACTATGCACGTAGTAACCGGTAGTTACTGCTCATTAATAATTTCAAAAAGCAGGAATTTCCTGAGTCTTAGTTTCCCAGTCACCTCTTGCTCTGATTCCTTGCTTCCACTGTATTCTAGATGTTGCTTGGATCTCACCTCCTGCAGCCGATCTCTTCTCCCCATCTGGTGCTCATCCAAAGTTGCATCACAGACTCTTTGCAATTCCCTAAATCAGTTAGGAAAATGAGACTGTAGTAGGGCAAGAGTTTTCCTCAATGTCTGGGTGTATTGGGGGGTGGGGTGGAGTTACATCATAGTACAGTACCAGAAACAACCAGAAATCGAATCCTATACACACCTGTTCTTAAAAATTCCTCAGACTTTTCTGCTACTAACTACTTCCTCTCCACAGATAACCCCAGACACTCACACTGCTCCTGGAAGCTTGCTCATGTCTCCTTTTAAACAGCCTTGCCAACCAGATTAAACAGTCAGTCGATTTAGCACGCAAGACTCAAGACGAGATAAGGAAACAAATCTTTTACTCTCTTCCCATTGCAAATGCTCCACCAGCTCCCTCCACCCCCCCAGATCCTCTCTAGGGACTTTTTCTTCCCTGTTCCCTGGGTAAAATCTAGTAAACATTCCATAACATTTATGATCCCTTTCCTATCATAAACACCTTTAAATCACGAAAGAGACTTAGTTCAGCAATTAAATTGCCTTGTACTCTTACCAGTAAATACTTTGAAGCTTTTTTTAAATTAAAGCTTTTCCCCAGGCCCCACTGGGGGTTCAATGAGGGCGGAAAGCCTGGGGCATCACCTGTACTTGGCTCCACACCCCACTGCCCTTCTCTTGCTTCTCCACAGTGAACAGCCCTGGGCCTTTCGGTGTTAAAAGTAGAGGGAGGCAAGAGAAGTAAAGAGCAGGAAAGATCGGCTTGATTGGAACCCAAAATATTCAGTGTTAGTTTCATCTAGGATAACAGATGTCTTAAATTTGAGTCATTTATCTTCTTTTGTGTTGTATTCATGAGTTTTTGGAGGATCCTTTTGTTCTGGAGGAGGCTAAATTAAAATCGTTCTTTTAATTCAGGCTACGGATTCGTCTAGCATAGTATTGCCCTGCCAGCCACTAGTTTCCTATGGTCCATTCTACGCGGACTGTCTCTCTCACCAAGTGCCACACAGGGGAAGAGTCCATTTAAGCTGAGTCCAAGTTCCCCCTTGATGCTCACGTACACCAGTGGGAAACACTCAGCACCCATGTATTTTAGGTATTCCTGAAAGAACTGCTTCTCCTCGCCCTACTGTCTGAAACCAGCCAGCCACAATCACTCACCTTTAGGAAGGTTTTTCAGGGGCAGATCCTGAAACACTAGTTAAGCTCCTTGTAGAATGAACTTGAAACCCTGCTCACACAGCTTAAGGTAAAGAGGAGGTCCCCTCTCTTCCACCATGATGGGAGAATTAGAAGAAATGCATTGTAACCCTTTTCAAAGAAACTTCCCTCCAATTTCCAGTGTCATTCTTCCATCTGGTCCAACATTATTTAAAGACTGGTAGTAGGGGTTCAGTTAAAATTGGCAATACTTACTCAGAACCACCTCCTTTGGAAGCTCTCCTTAGGGACCTAGCATTTTGTTTTGAAATATACATATGGGTGCCACCTATTCTTGGGTCTCAGTCAAAAGTAAGGAAAATATTGTTGCTTTTATCATCTTGTTGCAAGAAAAAGCAAAATCCCGTTTCCTCCCTAAGAGGATTCTATAGCCATATTTTAAAATAAGAAAACTTCTCTAGCTGCAAAAGAATTGGTGGTTCTACATTGTCCTCCAAAGATACTGTTATACTGTGTACCACCCTTGGCTTAAGTGTAAAACTGAAATCAACTACTGCATCATGGTATCTCCATAGGCCTCTGGTGTACCTATAGGAAAAAAATATGCTTAAGTGTGAATATTTTCTGAGCTCCTTTGGTCTTGCTGCTCAGTAAAAAAAAGAAAAATCTGCTAGAATAAGAAAAAGAAAGAAAGAAAGGCAGTGTTTGGAGAAGTTGAAGGTTTTTTTCTCCCCACACTTCAGTAGGATAGTTACTTCAGAATACTCTAGACACACAAAGCTGGCCACCAGAAGTAAAACTTAGATGAGACGTCTAAAGAATGGGAATAATAATAATATTTTCCTTTAAGAGTTTTTGTCAGAATTTAAACTGTGAGTCTAAGTAGTGAGTATTCATTAAATGTATTATTACCATTATCTTTATTAAGGTGTTTGACATTTTTGCCTGTGACAGATGTGGTTTTTATTGTAGTTATTGGGTTTTATTATGTTATGATCTCTGTGGATTTATGTTCATTTCCCTGCTAACTAAAGAGATTGAGCATATTAGTGGACAATCCAATGATCTGATTTTTTAATAGGATAACTTAATGTTATTACCAGTTTTTAGACATATTTTGTGTTTTCTTTACTATTCTTAGTTTGATTCTTTTTCTTCTTTCACATCTTTTGTCAAATTAATAGATTTTCATAATCCTCTTTATTTTATTCATCTATCTATTTGGAAGCACTAGGTGGCATTTCCTTTATTTTTTTCTTAAATTTTAACGTACATATTAACTTTTACCTTCCTCAAGAAGTTAAAATTATTTTGCATTTCTATTGTCCTTCTTATACAACTTTCTATTGTCCTTCTATTGTTGTGTCCTTATACAACACAGAGTTTAACCTTTTCTATCAATCGAACACCCGACAGTCCAATCTTATCCTAATATCCAATCTTATCCTTTAAAAGATACAAGTGTTAAAATTACCAATATTTTATAACTCTCTGTTTACTGAGGCAGACTGTAAAGTTACATGGCATAGGGCATGGTTACAGGGAAAGAAGAATTGGGAACAATAATGCCATCCTCTCAGCTGGTATCAGCTTTTTTACTTTGACACATGGAAGATATTACTCCTTTGTCTTCTATCATCTATTTTTCCTGGTGGCCTACTGTTATATTTAATTATTGTTGCTGTTTGGGTTATGTCTCTTTTCTTCTTGGTGGTTTTTAAGATTTTCTCTTTATCATTGATGTTCTGCCGATTAACTGCAGTGTTTCTAAAAGTGGATTCATCTTATTTATTCTGCTTGGTACCCAGGGTGTATTCCCAATGTAACATTCTTTTTTCAAATCTGAAAAATTGTCTCTAAATTTGGACTAATCTGACATTATCTAAAAATATGACTCTATCATTTCTTTCAGTCTCATTTAGAACACCATTGATATAACTGGGTATAAGGTGGACCTTTTCAGTTTATTCCTCATATTTCAACACTCTTTTTCTTTCTTTTTTGCTCAGGCTATGTTCTGCATAAATACCTTAGGAAAATATTTTAACTTACTAATTTTCTTTTCACCTGTGTCCACAGTATATACTAGTTATTGATGTTCCCCTCCTTTGCCCGCCCCCCCCAACTCCCAGTACCTATAATTGTCTTTTTTTTTTTTTTTTTTTGCCTTGCCGTGCGGCATGCGGGATCCTAGTTCCCCAACCAGGGTTCAAAGCCATGCCCTCTGCATCGGAAGTGCAGGGTCTTAACAACTGGACTGCCAGGGAGTTCCCTATAATTGTCATTTTCAAAGCTTTGAATTGGTTTCTTTTCTCATCCACCAGATACTGTATCATGTTTGCCTCTTTTTCTTTCTTAATTTCTTTCTCTTTTTAAAATTAAACTTGTTTCCTTCATCTCTCAGAGACAATCTTATTTATGTTCAAGCACTTGTCAGACAGTTGTAAAAATATATTATCGTTTCCAGCAGTGCTTTCCCAATGATAATGTGCATATTAGTTACCTGATGCTTATGTCAGACAATGAATTTTGATGTAACTGGTCCGAGGTGAGGCTGAGAGTCTGCATTTCTGACGAACTCCAAGGTGAGGCTGATGCTTCTAGTCCGAGGGTCAAGGTCCTAGAGTTTATGATCTATTGTTTGGTATGTTTTTTTATTGTCAATATTTATTTATTTGGCTACGTCAGGTCTTAGTTGTGGCACGCAGGAGCTTTTGTTGTGGCGTGTGGGCTTCTCTCTAGTTGAGGCACACAAGCTCAGTAGTTGTGGTGCACGGGCTTAGTTGCCCCGCGGCATGTGGGATCTTAGTTCCCCAACCAGGGATCAAACCCGTGTCTCCTGCATTGGAAGGCAGATTCTTAACCACTGGACCACCAGGGAAGTCCCTTATTGTCTTTATTAGCCTTAGATGCCTTCATGTGTTTGGGATGTTTGTTTTCAGACTCATTTTGAGTGGAAATTATTTTAACTTAGATCTGTTGTTTTCCTCCTCAAGCAACTTGTACCCCACCCCTGACACACACACACACACACACACACACACACACACACACACACCTCCCATTCCTGTGATTTTACGACTGACACCACACAACTCCTTGGGTTCCTGGTCCAGAACCAAGTCTTTTAATGATGCTTACGTACTCCTGGTGTGCGGACTACTGGAGAGGTGTCAGACATGTTCAAGGAGACAGTGCACACTTTTGCTCATTCCTGGTCTTGAGTCTATACCTGTGTCCTTCTCCCCCCAGGAGGTGAGTAGCAACAGCCCCTTTTATTCCCAGCCACATTTCATGAGTGGAGCAGTGGACTTCTGGCCCAAGCCCCTGGCTTCAAGCAGTGAGATCAGATCCCACTTCCTATCTTACCACCTTGCACGAACACCTTTAATCCACTTTACTCTCCAGTAGCCGAACACCTGGATTCAGGAGGTCTCTGGCTCAGTCCCACTCAGCCGTTTTCATTTCTGTTCCATTGCCTCTGTAGAAATGTTTGTCTTCTTTTTAAGGACAGGTATATATTTTGGCTTTATCTTTGAAAATTTTACCTGTTACCATCATGTATTTGGAACAGAGAGAGTGGACCAGCATGTGAACATACAGAGACACCTCAACCAGGTATCTTTTCCTACATTTTTTAGCTGGATCAGAGTCTTCATGTGTGGAATTAAATTTAAGCACAGATCTTAAAAAAATACAAAGTGAATAATTATTGGTAATAAAAGGTTGGTTCCATCCTTTTGTATGTCATTTTAAAAAATTAGGTCTAAAAGTTTTGTTTTAGAAAAGAGTGTTTTTCGAAGTGAAGTTTAAGTACCATACCTTGTGTGTAGAAATACTGCAGAACTTGTAAAAAAAAAAAAAAGTGTTATGAAGAAATATCACATATAAAAATGTAACTTCTCCAAAAACTTAAACCAAAAAAAAGGCATTTATGTATATTTAAATGGTAATATTTAAGTGTATATCTGCCCAACCCACAACTGAACATTAATTCATATATTTACCGACTGCCTATATGTGTCTACAATGAGTCTGGATAATTCAGTCTGCAAATCCCTCCATGGTATTAAATTCATAATGTTGAAAGGGACCCTAATCTGGTACAATTGCTTTCTTACAAGACTGTCTAATAAACTGCTTCAGAAAAAATAATTTGGCTAAAGCTTTCTTTCACAAATATCAGAATAGTCTTCTGCAAGTTACTTTTGTGATTTGTTGCAGGGACTTTTGTGGCTAGTGGCAGTGGAGCAGATTGGAATATTCTCACCATGGGAGTGGGGATCCCAGTCCAACCCTAATTCTGTCCCTAATATAAGATCAGAGCTTAAGGCAATTTATTCTGGCTCTTTGTGTCTCAGTTTCACATACAGAAAATTACCGAGAATTTTGTTTGCTCTAACAAATCACTGGGAGGCTGAAACGTGGTAACAGGCATAAATAAGTTTTTAGAAAAGTTAAATAAGAAATACAGTAAAAAGAAGGACAGTGAATTCAAATTAGCTATCTATATTGCCTCACTTTCAAGACTAGGGCTAACCTTCTCCCGTTAGGAGCTCAGAAGACAGTAAAGGACTGCATTATTTTGGTAGTCAAATCTAATTGTATCAGCAGCATATGGCACATATAAAATACACTTTCTTTCATATAATGTGGTTTTCCAGGAGGCCTTGAGCTAAACAACTCCTTACCCTTCTCCCTCTTACTGCCATTCTTCTCTCTTTTACAACATCCTTCTTACCTTTTGGTTAGCGGGTCATAAGCTCAGAATGAATTCGGAAGCTAAAACATATTTCAGCAATTAGCACCCTAGAAACTCAAGCTGTTTTTTGGCAATATTCTAAAAAGATGATTTCAGCACCTTTCATCCCCAGCTTGCTTGATAATTCACATTCCTGTGTCCTTGGACTTGGCAGGCTCTCCAGTGCTAGAGGCACATTCTTAGGTTGGTGAGGAAAGTGTGAGCCACTTAAAGATGCTAAATAGGGACGTCAGCTACATCTGAACTAGATAGACTGAGTTAGTGGGGTTTTGTTCCTGGCCCGTTCTCTCTATTTTTAAATGTTATTGTACTCAGAGCTATTCTGAACATTTTAGTTAACTCCCTGCCATCCACCTACCTATCTTATTATTAGCTACTCTCTCTAGAAATATTTTTAAAGAAGTTTAAAAAGAGATGAAACAAAATGTCTTCCAAACCACTTCTACATCTGGCTTCAGAGAACTGAGCAGCTCTTAGCTGCTTTTGTATCATATTTCTCAGAGGCAGGAATAACTGAAAGCCAAAAAGAGACTAGGGAATTTGGTCCAACATGGAAAGTCCTTTATATTTTAAGTTACTTTACATTCTCAGACACAGGTGATAATTACCCATTCAGAAAAAATTAATGTTTAGTCCTTCTCTAGTTAAAATAACAATAGCATTGTGAACATTAACGAATAAGGATAATTACAATTGGGTTTTTTTTGAGAAGGTACATAACCATTTTTCCTCCACTCCCTCAATTCACAAACAAGTGTTTCCCAACCAGCCAAGTGTATATCTTGTTTGTCTCCAAACTGGATCTAAATAAAAAGTCAGTAAAGTGACCAAAAGCCTAGAGGGGACCTAAGAGAAACCTACATGAGGTTAATGCCAGGAACTTATATCCTCTATTTGGGCTACTCAAGATCTCTTTCTTTTCTTCTCTTTGGCTGCTTGCTCTGGTAGCTGGTGTTGCAAAGAGTTCTAATTCTAAAATTGTGTGATCAAAAGATTCTAAAGAAAATAAACAATAGGAGTCTTTGGAGCATAAGTTCACTGTTTGTACACATTTAACATAGGGTATCTAAGAAAGAATAGGGTGCACATTTGGTTGGAGAGTGGCAAAAACTTCAAAATCAGGAGGTTAAGGTTCTGGTCCTAACTCTGGTTGGTTCTCTATAGTACTAAAAAAGCTCTCAGTTGGGAACGCATGTCAAAATACACTACTAGCTTTCCTACCATATATTGCCAGATATACTACTAGACCCCACCACTAAGTTCTCTGAATCAGAGTCTTGGAGAGTAGAGCTCAGTTGCATGTTTTTAAAAGGTTCCACAGAGGATTCTGATGTGTGCCCCTCATGGACAAATACTAAGCCAGCTGATCTTCAAGTTTCCTTCCCATTTTGGCATTCTTTGAGTCTATGACTCTATCTATGTATCAGAATTCTAGCAAATTGTTGTAAAGAAGAAACTAGAGAAAGAGAAGCAAAAATGCAAACAGAAGGAAGTGTGTATAAAAATAAGAAAAGAAATCAATGAAATCTAAAACAGTAGAACAATAGGGAAAATACATGAAACCAAAACTGACCTTTTAGAAAGCTTGTTACAATCGGTAAAATTCTAGCCAGCTTAGTAAAGAAAAAAATAAAAGAGAAAAGACATGTTATAAATATCAGAAAGATGGGATAGCACTACAGACTCTGCAGGCTTTTAAAATAATTAGGAAATACTATGAATGATTCTTCATCCATAAATTCAACAACATAGATGACATGGACCATTCCTCAAAACCCACAAACAACCAAAACTCACTCTAGATGTAATAGATGACTTGAATAGTTCTATAACTATTAGCTAAATTATATTCATGTTTTAAAACCTATCAAAAGAAGAAATCCCCCATGGCCAGGAGATTTCACTGGCAAATATTTAAAGAAAAAATATCATCAATTCTACACCATCTTTTCCAGAAAATTACAAGAGGATAATACACTTCACAACTAGGCCAGTGTTATCCTGATACTAAAACACTAGGCAAAGACAGTATAAAATCAATAGCGCTTACAACATAAGCAAAAATCCTTAATAAAATACCAGCAAATAAAATCCAGAAGTATATGAGAGGAATGATACATCATGACTAAGTGGGGATTTCCCCAGGACTATAAGTCTTGTTCAGTATTTAAAAATCAATCAATGTAATGGCCCATATTAACAGTCTAAAAAAGAAAAGCCACCTGATCCTATCATTTGATGTAGGAAAAAACACACGAAAAATTAAACATCAATTCAAAATAAAAACTCTCAGCAAACTAGGAATAGAAGATAACTTCTTCAACTGGATAAAAAGTATCTACATCCCTCCCCCCAAAAAAGAAGCTATCATCGTAGTTAACAGTGACTTAAAGATTTGCCCCTAAAATTAGGAGCAAGGCAAGGATGCCCACTCCCACCACTTCAATCTAGCATCATACTGGATGTCCTAGGCAAAACCCATAGAAATGTACAACACAGGGAGTGAATCCTAACAGTTAATAATCATGTACATTAGCTCATCAGCTGTAACAAATGTACCATACCAATGCAAGATGTTAATAGTGAAGAATAACAGAGGAAACTGTGTGTGAAGACGGGTGGGTAGAACGGGGAGTATATAGGAATTCTGTATACTTTCTGCTCAATTTTTCTGTAAACCTAAAACTGTTTTAAAATACAAAGTTTATTAATTAAAAGACAAAAGTTAATTTTACTATATATTAATTTCAAAAATAAAAATTTAAAAGAGACATAGAGAGGATAACTAATTAATTACCCAAAAATGGAAGTGACTAGAAGGCCCGGTGAGAGCGGGACAAGAAAAATGCAGACTTTTGCAATGGATATCTTGCCATCTTTATATTCCAGTTTCAGTTGGTTAATTAATTCCTTTCTCAATCTATTTTCATGACTGACTGGAAGTAAGAATTTGATTTTGTTTTACTTTCAAAGAAGGAAATTATTATCATGCAGTCCTTGTTAATATTTCAGGTAGCCTGAAGCAGTAGTTTCTTCTGTTGTTACTGACAGAGCCATTAAACTGTGATTTCTTTTTAGTAACCTTCTTTCTACACATTGCAGACTCCATTCAGCTGCTTCTCAAGAGTTATTGAGATAGCTTGAGATATTGTTCCACTACACTTATCATCCTCCACATTTTTATTGAAGGTATTTGATTGGTACCACAACATGTCTGGATTAATATATAATAAACATCTTTTTAAGCAGTGACCAGTCCTTTTATGATATGGCATAGCCACACTATTATGATAAATTGCCTTAAACAAGTTCAACTTGATAACTATGAAAAAGGTTACATTGTTCTTCAATTATCCTTTTAATCAATCTCCCAGGATAATCATTCTGCCTAAAAATATGTTTCTCAATACTAATTTCATTATCTAGGTGATTCTCATCACTAATCATTAGAGTGTGATTCTCCATATTCTTAACAACTCTAACTTAAATGGGTGATTAGACTCAATATGCAGGATATTACCTGCACGGTGGTCTTGATAATATAGTCTCCATTGTAACTATCTTCGCTTCATCTTACTAATAGATGTTAAAAAAGAAAAAAATCTCTTATTAAACCCTTCCACAGTAAATCATATATCTAAAGGAAGATTACTTTTCAAAAAAAAGAGATAATAAAGGATTTTCTTTCCTTTATGCCAAGAAAACCTTCTTGTAAAATTTTGCTACCCTGACTATCATTGAGCCTTTTAAAGTAATAGAAGCAAACATCCTTTCAAAATATTGGCAAAGCGTTTAGGGATCCTATGTTGAAGATGTGGATTTAAAAAAAAAGATGTAACTTTAATTATGGAGAGTAGAATAGTTCTGGGGCTCTTCTAGTTTTGTTTAGTATCCCTCACTAGACTAATCCATTTTCACAAAATAGGCCTTGATAAAGCAGTCCTGATTTTGCCATGCTGCAACATACACCACCTAGTGACAACTGGCAGAACTTCAGTGTAAGTGTTTGTGAGGTACCACTAAATACAAGCTCTAAACACATCTCTGGGTTAACCTTCACCTTCTACATGACAGTGTGTGAAATAATTTTATACATTCCTCTCACTTACATAATGTCTTCCTCTCTTAAACATGTTTTCCTCACCTCAGGGCCAGTCTTTAACCTGTGTTTATAATTATTTGTTATAAACTATGACTTTGCTTGGGTTTTAGGAAAATGTCATCTAGACAACCCTACTTGCATCTGAGTTTGGGTTACAGAGCAATTCCAGAACCAGTTTCTAAGATAAAACAAAATAGAAGCTGTATTCTGACCCTTTCATGTGTGTTTGTTGACTCGAGTTAATAAGTTTATTGATTATATTATAATTATTATTATTTACACTTTAGGTTCTAAAAATTTATAATTTATTATAAATTTCTCAGTATGGAAATATTTTCAAAATTACTTTTGTTTTCACTCTTTAAAATTTAACTTTTATACGGTAAAAATTCATACAGTAGAATTAGATACAGTAAATTTTTTATTCAGCAAAATTAAGGAGATATTTTTAAGCTATTATAAAATCAACATATTCTGTAGACATCTATTTTAACAGTGAAGAGAAAGTTGACACACTCTCACTCATTTGAATATTAGCTTTGATTTTCAGGAAACTTTCTCATATCCTCCCTTTTCCCAGGAGAGTAAACATATGCTATTTCCTTTAAAACAAGATCCTGTCCATTTGCTTGCCAATGATTGTGATGGTTTGCCAGAAAAAGAAAAAATACATCCCACCATTTTTTGTCACAATGACTTACACCAGCTTAAGCAGCAGACTTCGTAAACCAAGACTTATCACTTCAAGGTTATTTCCATGTGACCTGTGGAGAATACTGATGAATAGGAGGGGAAAGCATGTGGCTTTCTCTGCTGTAGGGCTGAACTCCTCAGTGCGAGACTAGAAGGCAGTCCTGAGTGTTGTGAAGTAATCATTAAGTTGCACGCTTGTCATTTCTTGTACATTCACTCAGAACTAATGCACATCACTTTTTCCAATTACAATCATTCCACCATTTAACAAGCACAAAAGGCCTTAGATTCCAATTTGCCACTGATGCCTCCCTCTCACTTGCTTATTTCTTGGAATTTCCATCTTGCTAGGTGTGTGTGGCTCCAATAATATGGAGCATTCACTTTTCCTAAAACAAACTTGCAAATAGAGGTGACAAGAACAGCTGGTCTCACGTTGGAGGTCAGGCCATTTTCACTGTTTTGATAATTTTTCTGTTCCTGCAATTCTTTTCTGCTGTTTTAAATACATGTTATTTCTTGGTTTCCTTATTGCCAAAGCTAAACATAAATCACCTTGTGAGGTGCTATATATGTTTCTGTCCAGGCTTCTCTGCTGGTCGTATCAACCCTTCTCTGGTATATATGTCTCATTTCATTTGGTTTCTCAAATCGGTTTCTGTCTTCACAAGCACATGACATAAACAAGCAATCAACAGGCTAGAGAAACACCATTGTCTTCATACTTCGTTAACTTCTGCTTCCTTCAGTGAGTATTAATATGCCGGAATGAGCTGTGAAACGTGCTAGCTTTGGATACGCAGCCTTAAACACGAGCTACATATAAGAGGAAATTGGTATTTTCATTTGCTGCACATGCTTTAATGATATTAAGCAATCTAATATGGTGCATACGCCAGATTTCAGTAATGCTTCTCTTGAGAATTTCAAACGGTAATAGCAATTTAAAATGACAGCCTTACATTTATATAGCTCCTTTCATCTCAGAGGTCTTTACACTTTATAAAGCTATATGGAGCAATCATTTCACTTACCCACCACAGAAATTCTGCCACCTCTAGGGCAAATCTGGTCTTACTTTCAAAATTGACTCAACATTACAGACAATTATGACAAGAGGCGAAAAGCAACAGTCAATGAAAACTGAATAGGGAATACAGAAAGGTAAAATAATTTCCAAAAGAAATTTTAGCCAAAAGGTAAAAATCAAGCAAACAAACAAAAATTCCCTGAGGTTATTTAATAACCGGCAGTGCACAGGACTGTGAACTCCCATGCCAGCCACTATTCCATTTCAGGGATAACAAATTTAAGGCTAATTCTCTGAAGGTTGAATTTAGATTAGTGAAAGCAAAAACTCAAAAAAAAAAAAAGAGTTCTTACACAGCCAGAAAAAAAAAAAAAAAAAAGGCTTAAAGTATTACAATTCTAAATAAAGATGTGTCATGTTTCTCCCTGCTTAAAATCCTACCAATTCCCCTCTACTCCTACATCCTTCTAGCACTGGACACACACACAATTTAGCACCCCAAATTTTTGAAAATTATTTACAGGATATATTACTTAAAAGCATTTTAAAGGCCTCTCAGGATGTCTGTGATCACTTTTCTTTTTCTAAATATAAATATATTTAGAAATTATGTAAGGAAAACTAACAACAAATTTACATTTAGGTCTGGGCACTTGGGTGGGCACCTAACGTGTTCTAAGTCGTTCAAGGCTCTGTCTAGACTTCACCGCTCTGCCAATGTCCGGAGTAAGCAAATGCAAAGCGGCCATAACCAGAGCAAAAATGATCTCAGTGGTCACGCCAGCCCTGTCTTAACTACCTTTTCTTGCCTGGTATTGCCAGTGTTGCTGGTATGCCCACATTCCACAACCCTTTAAACCAGACAATCCCAGCACTTCTAGGATATCCAGAACTATTCTAGGTATTGGGGTCAGGACTCTTTCAAAACCAGACTCTCTCAGAGCCCTGAGCACTGTCGAGAGATAAGTGCTTTCTTCTTTATCTCACAGTCTTCTCCTCCTTATGGCTAATCTGTTGTACTTTAGGCATTATTGAAAAAATTTAGGCTATGGGCAAATGTGAATTCATTTGAGATTTTTTACCTTATAGCTAAATCCTAGGCATTCTCAAGGAAATGTTGGGATTTGAGAACTCCATAAAATATAGAAATAGCAGCTGGATGAAGAATTGCCTTTTAGTAAGTTCATTATGTAGGGAATATTTTTTTATTTAAACCTCATTGCATTCATTTAAGAAATTACAAAAGTGACATATCTATTGAAGAAAATCTAGAAAAGACAAGAAAACAGAAGAAAAAAAGAAAATGTTACTGTTAATACCTTAGGGAAAAGCTCCCCCCCCCCACCATTTTCTTGGGTTCATACATATCTTCCCAACTTTTTGTTTAAAAATATATGATAATAGTGGTGTGCTGGTAAATGTTTAACACTGACTCTCCAGAAAAATAAATACGGCTCTGATTTGTAGCATTTGCCAATTTCCATAGTGAAATTACTCTCACCATGGCTGATAACAAAACTTGAATAAGCCACAGGGGCTTGGGAAACTTAAATGAGAGGCAGGTTAGGTAGGAATTCTGGCAAACTGAAGCATTCATGCTCCACCACTGATGACATATAAACCCCATGTTGCCGGATATTATTATTTTTAAAAGGAAACCTCCTGAATACTGTAAAAACACCTTTTGGGTTCAGATCTGTCCTATGTACCAGGATCTTCTGCCCATAATAGTCACTAGCAGTGGCTTGCCCTGCAGTGGGATTCGAGATATTAGCTTTTCCTTGTATCTAATTCCTATAAGAAATAGGTCTTATTTCTACCTCATCTATTTATTTCTCAAAAATGTATGCAATATTTGTTGATAGTAAGACCAAAGTGGTTTTTCTAGCATGACAGTTTTAACATGTCAGTACAGTAGACAAATTATCAAGTGTTGAAACACTAGCACTGATGTGTATTTTTTTCCATTTTAGGTGATACTAGAGTGTTTGCGTAGAGCCACCAGGTGCCTATCCTCCTACATGACTTATTACCCATCTTTGAGTTGTCAAATATGTAATGTCCAGCTGTCACGAGCCCAAGAAATGCCAATCTGTCTAGTTTGGGGGAAAAAATACCTAGAGAAATATGATTTCCAATGGGATTTTATATCTAGTTTCCCCCAGACAGGAAAATGAGTATTTTCATGCTAAGAGAGGACCAACAAGCCCACTTCTTGCTACAGACTTTACTTGTAGCCCAACATACAGCCTTTTGGGTATAACATCATCCTTTTGAATTGTTTGCATAGTTGATTTAAATTCACAGCATGTTTCACACACTCTTAGATACAGTGTAGCAAGTTCCACCTGTAGGAAAATATTTTTTTCTTCCTTTTATAAACAAACAGAACACTAGTAGTGTAAGAAGAGAAACATTTTCAAACCTCAGAAACAACCAGCCCTTTCCACACTTACGGACTAATGCAAAATTTTTAATGCATTTTTCCTGTGTAGCAATTGTTTTGCTTTGAAATCTCTGTTATCGACTACCCTTCATAGTAAATGATAAATGACAATGTATGTTCCTCAAGGTGTACTATTTCAAATTTGGGGCAAAGAGCCAAGTGTTAGTGTTAGAATTCTAGTTTTCCCCCGTGTTCCCCTGTATTTGAAAATCAAAATTTTGTAATAAGTCCAAATTTTTGGAGTCTTAAGTGAAACCCCATGGTTCAGCAATCGGGTGTCAACAAAGTCAGGAGACCTGCGTTCTTTTTAAATCTATTCTCAGCTAGTAACAACAGTTTCTTACTCTCTGAAATACTTTAATTTCTTACAGGGAGGTTTGTGAGGATCAAATGAGTTAATTCACATGAAAGCACTTTGCAACTTCAATTCCTTTACAAATATAAGACAGTTTTGTTATTAAGAACCAGCAGGAGAGGGCAGTAGAAAAGATATGAGAAAGGGAATTTAAGTGAAAGCAAACTCTTGGTTCTCCACAGCATTGTTCTAAATTTGTACAGAGTTCAGATTTGATGGATGATTAAGCATGAGAAGCCAGTCAAGGAATGAGCACAGATGAAGCAGGCTAGGACAAATGCAAACTATGGACACTGAAAAATTCACATGAGCCCACATTTACACTGTTTACAATCTTAGGAGATTTATATATTTCCTGATGAACATCAACAGACCTCCTAAAAGGCTATGAATTTCAAGTTAGTTAAAATTCCCACGCTTGGGTTATATTTTAAAAGTTTTTCTGGATAGACTGGAGCAGTGATACTCAAACTTCACTGTGCATAAAAATACTCTAAGGACCTAGTCAAAATTGGATATTCTGAGATCTACCCATGAAGGTTATGAATTGAAAGATCTGTGTGAGATTCATGAAGCTGTATTTTTAAAAAGAACCACTGCAAGTCCAATGTCATGAATTAAGACAGAGGGTAGGAAAGTTCACAGTGTGCTTAAGGAGATGCTGAAATATAGAAGTTTCACATTTGGATGATTAGGAGCCTGGTAAGACTATTAAGCATAAGAAGAAACACTGTAGACTAGTGAAGACTATAGGCATTAATAGTCCCCAAGGACTTGTGCCTTCCTGTATCCATGCCCTTAAATAGTCTCCTCTGACATCAGCTCTAAGTTTCGCCATGTGACTTGCTTTGGATTGTTGGAAAATAGCAAACGTGACACGAACAGAGAAAGCGTTTGTGTGTTGGGGTGTAAACCCCATTACAGCTTCTAGGAGTCCTGTGACCATCACTATGTGAACAAGCCTGGGTGACAATGCTGGTGACAGATGGCCAATCACTTCAGTGTGCTCACCTGAGATCTGGCACCAATGACCAGACATGATGTTGAGACCATCTTTACACAACCAGCTTTACGATAGATAATGACACAGGCTAAATTTGCAAGGTTGGATTTAACTCTGGATGTGTTGAATTTGAACTTCTGATGAAACATTTATGAGGAACTCCATAGCAGATAAGATGATCTGCAGCATAAGTGAACGGTTAGCAAAGGCCTAAGGAAAAGGGTTTAGAAGGTACTTACTCAGAGATTGTAACTTAGACCATAAGAGTATAAAATTGATACTAGAGGACTTAGGGTCTTAACAAAGACCTTCCTTTAATTTTCTCAGGGGAAAAGTAAACAGCAAATAGCAGAGCCTTGAGGAACTGAAAGGTTGTCAGGAGAACCAGGACAAGAATGTCACAGAAAACAAAAAAGAAGAGACTTCTAGAGAGTCATAGCAGAAGGGTATCAAATGTTCAGAGGAGGCATAAAATAATGGCTCAAAAAGGCCTGTGGTTTGAGCAGTTTAAATTGGTGGGTGTAGAAAAATGATACGAAATTGACTTCTGGTTTTAACGGCTAAAGGAAGGAGTTAGACACTGAGTGTCAAATGCTTTTCTCTTTTTTTAAAATTCATTTACCTATTTTTTGGCTGTGTTGGTTGGGTCTTTGTCGCTGCACACAGGCTTTCTCTAGTTGCGGCGAGCAGGGGCTGCTCTTTGTTGCGGTGTGTGGGCTTCTCATTGCAGTGGCTTCTCTTGTTGCAGAGCACTGGCCCTAGGCGCGCGGGCTTCAGTAGTTGTGGCTCGTGGGCTCTAGAGTGCAGGCTCAGTAGTTGTGGCGCTGGGCTTAGTTGCTCCACGGCATGTGGGATCTTCCTGGATCAGGGCTCGAACCCGTGTCTCCCTGCATTGACAGGCAGATTCTTAACCACTGCGCCACCAGGGAAGCCCCCTCAAATGCTTTTGAAGAAATGGGGTAAAAGAAAGATAAGAGGAAGAAGATACATTTTTAAATAGTTAGAAAATGTCAATAAAAACCTGTTTTATTAACAATTTGATGCATCATTCATTAAATGAGACAGTAAAAGCCAAAGGGATGTATTCAAGTTAAATGCATAATTTTTATTTTGATATCTTTGCCTATGATGGGTTATCTTTGGTATCATTTCCAGAAAATCTGTAGAAAAAATGCATACTTAATTTAGGTATCACTTATCGAATGTATGTTTACCTCTGTTCCCTCCAAAACCTTGCTAAAATGCCAGCAAAGTTTGGTTGTTTGATTTGTTGATTTAACAAAAAAATTAAGGCAAAGGACAAAAAAATGAGGGTAAAGAAGTGGTAAATAAGACAGCAGAATATTCTGTTCTCTGTAATGGACACCAACACAACTTTGGAAAATAGAATGGTGGTGAATGAATCATAATTGACTTGGCAGTTTGGAAAAACTGAAAATTAACTGCTTTAAGAGCAAGAAGCTAAAAAGCAAGCAAATTTGCAAAGCAGAATCCTGAATATGATTAGAAATTAAAGATACTAGGGGCCTAAGAAGATAGGAATTAAAGAAAATAGGAGGATTTTGTGACATTTGTAAGAAACATTCAAGCTTTCAAGTCTCTTCTACCCATTCATCCAGGTCAGCACTCCTCCCAGATCATCCTAAAATTGGGTTTTCAAGACTAAGCACAAGTAAAATCAAGAAGACTTACCGAAAAGGGGTATTGACAGTCTACATATTGAATTTTGAGACCGCTAATCCCCCTTACTCTACCTGGCTCTAAGAACACTGGCTATGTTGAGCATACGCCAACCCTCCACCCACTTTACCCAGTGTTAGAGATCGAGAAATTTGCCATCTAGAATAAAAGATGTGCAGATACTGATGAGCAGAAAGCCTCCAACAAAACGAGAACTTGGGAATTCAAAGTATGTTAGCAGATATTTCATTGTAGGTTTGGTAACTGAAGTCAAGGAAACTCAGAGTGAGAGAGAAACAAAAAGAGAGAAACAGACCATAGAATCTAACATATGAATAATGGAAAATTCAACAGGAGAGAACAAAGAAACAGCAGGGAGGAAATCATCAATAAAAAAGTTAGAGACACATTTCCAGCCTAGAAGAACAAGAGGGGACAGTTTCAACAGACCCAGTGCAACGAATAATAAAAGAACCCCACCAAAGCACATTGCTGTGATATTTCACTATTCTGGCGGTTAAGAGAAGATCCGAAAATCTAACAGAATATGAAACAGACCTATGCAAATGATGAGAAATCAGAATACCATCAAACTTCTTGACAGCCTTGCCAGAGGGAAAACCAATGGGCCAAATCCTTTAAAGTTCTGAGGGAATATTATGTCCATCCCAGGATTCTATACCTACTCAAATTATCAATCAACTCTAAAGTCATTTTATCATTAATTAGTCATGCAAGTTTTCAAAATATTTACCTCCAATATACCATTTTTCTAGAAAGTTTTGAAGTTGCATGCTCCACCAAAATAAAATGAAAAAAAAAAAGAAAGAGAAAGGTATGAATTAAACATCAGAAAGAGTTGAGAAATATTCCCAGAATAATAATACTGGGAGGTGCTAAGTCAACAGCCATGTTAGAGTTCTAGAGAACCAGCCCAGATTGAAGCCATAATTAAACTGACATATTATTTGGTATGTTTGAATATAAAGAAGAGATATATAGAGTTCTGTTAAAGAATTTAGGGATGAAAAGGTGATTGGGATATACAAAACTAAACAAATGGAAAAATAAAGCAATTAACAATTGTAGGCACAGTGGAGAATATACGAGAGTTAAAATCTTCTATGGCAGAAAGTCAAAATGTTTTTAAATTTTTAGAAAATCAAAAAATGGCAAAGTAATTTTTTAAAACTTCAGCAAAAAATGAAAAAGCCTGAAGCATAACTGAAAAATGTTATAATAGTTAAATATGTAGATACCTTCATTATACTCTTCTCTCTACTTTTTCATTTGAAAATTTATCTAATAAAAATAAAATTATCTAATAAATAATAAAAATAAAATAAATTGCTAAATGGAATATCAAGGTAAATACCAGAAGAAATAACAGAGATTGCTGAAGACGTTTGCCTCTGGAAAGCAGAAATGATTGGTAAGAAGATGTGGAGTAGGGCATTAGGGTAAGAATATCCTTTCTGTGAATGCTCATCATTATATTTTGATTCTTATAAGGAAAAATTATCAATTCCACTAAGATATGTTTTCATAATTGAAAACAAGTACTTGGGGATTTTTTAGAAAAAAATTAACTGATATAAGAATAACTTGAATTTTTTAGAGAGAAACCTAGTTTTATCCAATAGAATAATTTAAAAATTAGCCAAAATAATGGTGACTATTAAATTTGGGGGAAATTCTGTATCTTCATAGGTTGCTAGTTTCATGTTCAAGGTTATTTTTCTGGGTTATAGTTAGAGCAGCAATTCAGAAGGCTAACCGGACTTGACCTTAGGAAATACATAGAGTGAGATACAAATCGTTTGCCCCATATCAAAAATCATAGAATCCTATAGTTAGAAACTGTCTTGGAAGTTATCATCACCCAGAACTTTCAGGTTGTTGATGAGGAAACTGAGGCCTCAAGTCATAAATTGACATGTCACATAATTATATCAGCATAAAATTGTATAAAAACAACTCAGCAGCTGGCAAATCACATAACTAAATTTTGTTCCTTTATTGGGTATGAAGGTATGAAGACAGAGCTTATTTTCCGCCAAGAGAATGACAGTCGAAAGTTGCTAGTTGCTGGGGCCACCTAAAGATAATAAATCTTTGTATTTGGACACATTCTTTGTTTCAGGAGACACATCAAGATAGTTTATTTACACACGTATAAGTCAAATACCCATTTAAAATGAGATCATTTTAAATCATCTTGTAGATGTTACAAATAAGTGTGGTAATTACAATGGGTTTATTTTTAGTCAAATTGTGCTCTTGCAGGAAAGTAGAAATGGATTTTGTTGTGTGCTAAATCGTTTCCCCCTATAAGATATATATGTTGAAGCCCCCAGTATCTCAGAATGTGGTTGTTTTTGGAGATGGAGCCTTTAAAGAGATCGTTATGTTAAAATGAGGCCCTTAGAATGGACCCTAATCCAATCAGACTAGTGTCCTTATAAGAAGAGGAAATTTGGACCCACAGAGGAAAGATGATGTGAGGGCATTGTGAGAAGATGGCCAGGTACAAGCCAAGGAGAGAGGACTCAAAAAAAAAAAACTAGACCTTGATCTTGGACTTCTAGCCTCTAGAACTGTGAGAAAATAAATTTCTGTTGTTTAAGCCGCCGAGTTTCTGGTATTTTGCTGTGGCAGCCTGAGTAAACTAATGCAGACTTCAAGAGGAAGCTTTTAGAATGGAGTATGGCTTGTCCTGTATAATCAAGTACTACGGACTGTGCTGTCGCCTGGGTAGTGGAGTCTGCTTTTATGTATGTTTTGGGGGACGTGGGGACTTGGAGTGAACTGGAAGAGTGGAGCTGATTCTGGGCCCCATCCATGGCAGCTGCTCCAACCCCTCCTCGAGCTGCGCCCTGAGGAACTTAACGTTAATGGAAACTTCAGAATAGACACTCTTGCTGAAAAAGGAAGGGTGGAGGGCTCAGAATTGTATTCCTTAGAATACTGAATGAGATAACATCATATTTTGTACTCCATGTTGGTAAAGCTGAACTTCCATGTTTTACTCCACCTTTCAAATTTTTACAGATTTATTTTTTAAAAAAATTAGGGCAGTTGTCCATGAATCTAAAGGCCAAGGCTATCTTTTAAACTAGGATTTTACAATACTTTGCACAGTTCTGTAGTGAGTTTCTACTTTAAAAATTATTAGGATGAGAGTAGGAAAAACTGTTATCTTTTCCAGTGGTCTTTGCTTATAGCATTTTTGCTTATATACATGGATAACAAGCTTAAAATACGTTTCTTAATCATTCTATTTGTGAACATTTGAGTGTATAATATTAGATAACACAGATTTCAAGTCAGGCACCTGAGTTTGGTGTCTCGCCTCACAACTGTGAGACCTTAGGCAAGTCACCTAGACTCTTTCACCTTAGTTATGTTGCTTATAAAATGAGAATAATACTACTGCCTAATTCACAGCATTGCTTTAAGGATTAAATAAGATGTATATAAATCCCTTAGCGTGGTACCTTGAAGATAAATCATTCTTTCATCAAACTGAGACATTCTAAATACCACGGAATTGCTTCTCTTCTAGATGTTCATAGAGCTTTTTCTAGCATGAATATTCTTAGACTCTTTTTAAACAGTCAAAATTTTTAAAAACACTTTTTTCTTTTGCCATCTGAGGTTTAAATCTTTCATTATATCCACATAAGTGGACATTTTCTTAACTCTGGAGAAGTTATATTGCTTTGTAAGCATAAAACAAAATTAGTGTTACGTGGCATTGAGTGATCCCAAGTCCAACCGCTTGACAAAAACTAGCCTGTGTCTACCTGTGCAGCACAATCTGTTTATTCTACATTGCAATATCAATTTAGAAATGCCACTTTTCTTGAGAAGCAAGTAATTATCTGGAAGAAACATATTTTATCACTCCCCGTGGCTGGTATCAGGCAGCAAATCTTCCATCTCTGGCACATGATCCCATGTTTCCTTACAAATTGTGCTGCTGAGCAGTACTGTACCTTAACACTTTTAAATAAGATCTTGACACTTGTGTCATTGTGCAGGCTTGGATCTGGGTGACAGGATTTTTTTCCCCTTAATTTAAACGCACTATTTTTCATCAAATGACAAGCATACATTATGGTCTCCATTCTAACCAAGGCTCTAAAGGCTATTTCAATTTGACTAGAGTGGTCTTCTGCCAAATGGCTACTCTAGGTTACACTGTGCACATTACCCACCAGAAAGCACAGAGTTGATGAGAGTGCACTGTCAACTATCCTGCACATCGATATGGGGGTTATTTGATTTGAAATTGGATTCTAGCCTTCCTTGATCTGTTGTATAAATGGAGAAGCATGTGTTGAAATTCCTACACAGTTTATCAAGAATGTGATGTACCTTTCATCCTCTAGAGTTTGTCTTTTACTTTGTCGGACTCCAGCACAAGTTCGCATCTCAGTGATCAATATTCAAAGCTAAAAGTAGAAGAGCTTTTCTTTTTTTCGTTAAATGGAAAGAAAACTTAGGAAAAATTATTCTATGCATGTATTTCTTCTGGGATACGAGTTGGGCGCAAGTTGCAGACTTTTGTAGCAGAGTGGCTTCATGACCCTTCTTTAAACATTTAAGACTTAGTTCAGAAGTTCACTGAATATGATGAGACATGATTCTTAAGTATGGAGCCTTCAAAAAAACTCTTCTAAATATATAATATTCTCAGCCAGACATGTCAGTCATTGTCAAGATGAAAGTCGTTTAAATGCTAAGTTCCTGGTAAACTGCATCTGTATTGTAGAGCTCTATTCACAAAGCAGTACCTTAGCAGTATGTGTAGAGCATACAAAAATATATCATTTTATTATGGGACATACTGAACTCGGTATTGTGATGTGAGTTTGGGAGGGAGGGATTTTGCTATGCAAGTTACATGCTTATCACCAGTATGTGGACAGCCCTAAGGGCAGCACAGAGAACTTCAGAGAAAACATATTAAAAGGGCATGGGGGAAGCATCGTTTTGACCTACATAAAAGGGCCTTTGTATAGATCTCATGAGCACAAGATTTTATTTTTTGAGTGGATAAAGATGTGCAGTTTCTTTAGAATCAAAGGTAGGTTGGCAACACTCTCAGTAAATGGCAAAATAATTATGAGTGTATTTGGTATTCAATGTAAAACATTTATCACTTTGAATGGTCTTGGCATCAGGGCAGCTGTAATAGGCAATCCCACAAGAATCCCTTTGTAATTTAGCATTAATTGATGTTCCTTCATTGTAACAGCAGTTGATAAGTTAAAAGACACTGAATTGAAAAAGGAAAATAAAACGCTTTGACCAGTCCTTTACAGCTTCTGCCAGTGACTGGGAAAAAAATTAGCTCTAAAATACAGCAGACAGAAACAGTACCCAATCTTCTAAGAATAGGAGTGAGGACTGGTTGTGTTTGTGTTTATATGTTTATGACTGCATAGAGATTAAAATCTCGTAGCTAGCTTAGAAAAATGGACTGTTTCTAAATGTTTTAGAATAACTTTTCTTTTTTACTGCCTGTGTGGTAGATTGATTACAAAATAGCTCCAATTTTTCATCCTTTCTGGCATCCATGACCTTTGTGATGTGACTTGCTACTACTCCCATCAAATGGTTAATTCGATTTTCTCATCTCTTGAATCTAGACTGGCCTTGGGACTTACTTTGGCCAAGAAAAGGTGATGGAAGTGACAGTCTCCAGTTTGGAGCCCAGGCTTCTATTGGCTTTATTGAAACCCACCCGGCTGCCATATGAACAGCCTGGGTTAGCCTACTGGAGGATGAGAGTCACAGGGAGTAGAGACGAAGTATCCCAGCTGGGGCCTTCCTAGAAGAGTCAAACTCTAGTTAATCTGCTGACTAACTGCGAATTCCTGAGCAAGCTCAGACAAAATCACTGGAGATTAACTCAAACCAAAAGAACCACTCCTCTGAGCCAAACCTAAATTGTCAACCTCTAGAATAGTGACCTAAAGAAGTGGCTAGTATGATAACCCACTATGTTTTTAGGGTAGTCTTTTATGCAGCATTAGAAAACTGTTTCGGCATGGTAGATTAAAGAAGTACTGACTTAAACAAAAGGCTAAAGTTTTAGTTTTAATAGCATTAAGCTTCTGATATAAAGCCAATATTCTAGCATACTAAATTCTAGACTCTATATATTGTCCTTGTTTCCTTAGCTTAGTCCCTGAAATGCCCTTCCCAAAGGTCCAAATTGGACTCATCCTTCAAAGCCTAGGTCACATACTCTTCCTCCTTGAAGCCTTCTCTGATTTCCTCAGCCTACTCCTCAGAACTTCCTGGAATTTTAGTTTTACCTGTATAATGCCGCGTGTCATTTTCCCTTGTATTTGTTTTTAATATAAGTAATTTTTCTACCCCTCCAAAAGGCAAAGATGGTATTCCATCCATCTTTGTTACCCTCAAATCACCTTGTAGTACATTGACAAAAGTAAACAATCAACAAATATTTTAATGGATAAATATGATGATATATAGGCTAAGAAGCCACTCTGGATCCCAGTCTCCCTCTCTATATTCTTACCGTTATTATAGGGAGCAGTTAGGCTGTTCACAGAGTATTTAAATAAATACAAAGGTTTAATTCTCTTAATTATCACTGCTATTATATTTTGCTTTTTTCCATGCATTTTGTATTCCTATAAAATTTTTATATTCTGTAAAACAGAATATTTTAAGCTTTTTTGAATAGATAATAGCAGTAAAAACAACAACAAACAAAAAGTCATTTGGTTTGTTAAATTTTTAAAGGAAAATTATCTTTTCAATACTTATTAATTCTATTAGACACTGTTTTTTTTTTTAATTTCCAGATTTTTTTTCCCTCTGCCTCTTCATTCATAAGTTGTGTTTCTGATCTAGAAAATTAAGTTTTTGAACTTATATAAATATAAATTTATTTCAAGGTCCTTTATACATCTATAAATATAGAGAAAGGTATTAGGCAACTTTAGTTAAATTCTTTAAAATTAAGATATATAATTTTAGTTAAGTAAACTTTTGTCATCATTATCAAAGCACTTTCCTTAGGTCTTTTAGAGGTGATTAAAATTGTTTCAATTTTACCTATGATATTTTCCTGCTCTGTATTGCTTTGCTGCATTGGCTAATTTTTGTTGCTTCTCTGCTACATAAAATTGCAAATATCAAGTTAACTTTCACATCAGTGAAATGAGAAAAATTTTTGAAAAGCAATGATGATTAGGTCCACTGTTCTTTCCCATATTGTTTATGAAATAATAATAAAGTTGGGATGATGACTGCTTGTTCCCTGAAGACATTTTTCTCAAGTTATTTAAATCATATAATCCACTTAACCTTGGGTAAACTAGGCTCACTTTACTCCATTTTCTCAGTCACTACAGTAATATATATTAGAGAGTTGGATCAACTCTAGTCCCTATCATTGCTGCTTCAGAATATGAATAAAATATTTCTCCCTTTGCACCATTACCAGTATGCACTTAGAAATGTCTGCACTACAGTTTCCTAGACTGATGTCTGTGAACCATCAGAAGTCTGAGGACATATTCTTGGGCAGCCCGTGAAACTTTCTAAATGTTGTACTTTCGTTCCTGTGATAATTTAAAAACACACACATACACTGTTAACTAGTTTTAAACAGGAAACATCTATTTTGCCAAAATAATTAATAAAATTAAAGATATTTGCTTAGAATAAGACTTTGGATTTAAACTGGTATTTCTGGACCTCTTGGGTCTAACAGAGAGAGTCTCACAAGTTCAAGATAATTTGTCACTTTAGACGTGGTTCATTTATTCCTCAAGTTTGAGAAACACTAGTCTATAGCCTAAGTGGATAAACTTTACTAAAATGACTGTCAGAAAACACATCGATGTATTCTTTCAATTAACTAAGACTTTCTTACCTACTATGGACCTGGCAACTCTGATTGACACTGTTGTCATGGAGCTTTCAATAGCATAGGCAAAACTGACAATAAACAAATAAACCAGTAAATAGACAGGTTGTTTGAACTGGTGGTGCATATAGACAAAGTGGCAGGCAGTTTTAAGACCAATCTCAGGACCACGTGGGTGAGTTCAGTGGGTGACAGGATTGTGTGCCTGAAGGCAGGTATTTGCTTAGCATGATTTGAATGTCTGGCTTAAATAACTTGGACCATCTAGGAATTCTAATACTCAGTCTTGGGTGCCTATGTAGCCTGCTAATATTCCATCTCTTATGATTGGTGGCAGGACTGCTATATTGTTTTTTTTTTTCTTGGTATAAAATGAATACAGTTCTATTTTATGTAAATAGAGTTGAGCATGATTATTTTGAATCAATACATGATCTGAGAGTAGGAACACAGTTTTTGCTTTTAATGTGCTCTAACAGGTTGAAATTTTTAACTATGTCTATATATCTATCTTTCCAAAATTTTGAAAGCTTATTTATTTTTAGAAATCCATAAGAATCTCAAAATACAAGTTTCACGCACCTGGTTGCCATATCTGCACTTCCTTCTGTTTGCATACATACTCAGACTTTCCTAGAAAACATCCCCATCACTAGCACCCAGGCAAAATTAATGGGTTTTTTCCTCTAATCCCATAGAACTGATATCTACCTTATAGCATTTGTATCACAACTGGTCATTCATACTTTATTTTGCTCCTTGAGGCCGTGAGTCCTCAACGTCCAAGGAGCACTATTTAACAACTTTTTATAGAAGCATCTCATGTGGCAGGCACTAATCAAAGCACTTTTCAAGTATCAGCTGATTTGACACTCACAACATCATGCAGTAGATACTATTATTACCCCCATTTTACAGATAGGAAACTGAGACACAGAGAATTTAAGTAACTTGTCCAAGGTCACACTACAAGTGAGTGGTAATGCCAGAGTTTGGATGCAGTCAGTGCAGCCCCAGAGCCTGTGGCTTAATCACCAGATAATGATGCCTCTCATAGGTAACAATGAACGTCAGCTGAACAAATGAATCATGGTCCTTATGAAAAAATTTAGATTCTTCTAGCAAAGGAGTCCATTAAGAGTAACATGACGGTTAATTTTATGGATCACTTGGCTTAGGCTAGAGTACCCAGTTATATAATCAAACACTAATGTAGGTGTTGCTGTGAAGATATTTTATAGATGTGGTTCATATTTGCAATCAGTTGACTTTAAATAAAGGAGATTACCCTTGATAATGTGGGTGGCCTCCTCCATTCAGTTGAAGGTCTTAAGAGCAAATACTGAGATTTCCTGGAGAAGAAGAAATTCTGCCTCAAGACTGCAGCATTAACTCCTGCCCAAGTTTCCCAGCCTTTGAGCTTGCCAGCCCCCCAATCACATGAATTAATTCCTTAAAGAGATTATGTCTATATCTTGGCTCATTTATTCCTTATGGTGTCGCTCTGGAGAAGGCACTCTCACTGTCCGCATGTTAAAGATGAGTACCCTAAGCAGAGCCAGGATTTGAACACAGATCAACTGTCTGTAGAGCTTGCTCTTAACTACCCTGTGTTGCCGGCTCCAGGTAGGTACACTTGAGTACAGTGCAGCAGAGTGGGTCTGAGTGGAATAATTGCATGAAGAAATAAACAGGGGCTTCCCTGGTGGCACAGTGGTTAAGAATCCGCCTGCCAATGCAGGAGACACAGGTTCGAGCCCTGGCCCGGGAAGATCCCACATGCCACGGAGCAATTAAGCCCATGCGCCACAACTACTGAGCCTGCGCTCTAGAGGCCATGAGCCACAGCTACTGAGCCCGCATGCCACAACTACTGAAGCCCGCGTGCCTAGAGCCCATGCTCCGCAACAAGAGAAGCCACCGCAATGAGAAGCCCGCGCACCGCAATGAAGAGTAGCCCCCGCTCGCCGCAACTAGAGAAAGCCCACATGCAGCAACGAAGACTCAACACAGCCAAAAATAAATAAATAAATAAATTTATTTTTAAAAAAAAGAAATGAACAATTATTAAAAACCCATTATAAGACTATTACTTTATACACATTATCTTATTTAATACTCACAAAGGTACTGTGAGTTAAGTACTTTTTCCCCAACTTAGCAAATAAAGAAACAGGTCCAGATAATTTTAATAACTTGTGGAAAGTTAAATGAGCAAACATTGGTGGTGAGAGATTGGAACACATGTCTACCTGTCTCCCCAAATTTGCCTTTCCTATTATGGGACTATGTTACTACTTGATGTGCCTCAATGAGGTTTGTCCCAGTTGAGAATACACACATCTTAGACCTAGTAGAACAGCATTTACTCATGGACCATCTCATCACAACTGCCTTATAGCTCAATCTAGAAACTATGGTATTTCATACTCCTTTTGAGCCCCACTGTATTCAACAATGACTTCAAAGAGCTTCATGATATTCTGGCATACTGCGAACCAAGTGAAGTTAATTTTCTTTTTTTTCTTATTGATTCTATCATGAAGAGCAGGTATTAAGAGTCTCTCCTCTCCCCTCTCCCCAAACTAACCTTTTCTAAGACTTCATTATTTAAAGGGTGACCAAAATTTAAGATGGGGAGGTTAGATTAAAAGAGAGTCAAGAGTCTCTCTTCTTTTTCAGTAGTCTCAACTGAATTACTGAAGACCAGGTGCTATGGTTTTGGAAGTCTATCAGTTTCTCTTCTTTCTGTTTCTTTTTTTTTTCTTTCTTTTCTATTTTTATTTACTCTCTTTTCCTTACCATAGGACTATCTTACCACATCCGATAGAATGATTAAAGAACATCATCAATGGTAAGTACACTGAATGCTAATCAGGAGTAATTATTATAGTATCATACTTTTAAAATAAATTTATTTATTTTTATTTATTCATTTTTGGCTGCATTGGGCCTTCGTTGCTGCGCACAGGCTTTCTCTAGTTGTGGAGAGCAGGCCTATAATATCATACTTTTATCCCTCTTTCTTATTGTGTTACTTACCAATAGAAATAGCTGCATCACAGAATTAAATATAGATATGCTGTGGTATACCATAAAAGAAGTCAATATAGCTATTCCAGGGGGATTATATTTTGAAGATGGACAGCCCTTACTAGGGGTTTATGAAAACCACCCTCATCTATTCAGTAAAAAATGATGAGACCTCAGATATTATTTATCATCCAGAGTTCAGCATCATCAAACTGTCAAGTTATAATTAAGACTATAAAAGTATTTTCAAAAGTAGAAAACTGTAATATCACCAAAGTTTGATCAGACAACGAAAACAGTTCAAAAGTTCAGCAGAGTTTGCGATAAGCACTAGCTATGCAAGCATTTGTGTGCCCTGCACAATGGAAAATATTATATTTTACAATCATTTTCTATGTAATGTTAAACCAGAATCAAAAAGTTAAAAGGTGGGATGGAAAAGGTCAAACTTTCTTACTCAGCTCTTAGCTTTCCTATCATTGCAATCTAATAAATAGTATGGTTTACCTTAGACTTCTTGTATGCCTAAAAACAAAATGACCATATGTTAATGACTTGTAATAGCAATTTCCTTCAGAAAGAAAAATACATGCTTAAGTTAAACCCCAACTTTTACTTATAATTTCAAAATTATACAACAATTTCCTCAAATAGATCATTGTTTTGTTTTGTTTTTCATTTCCAAAGGAAAGCAAGGAAGGATGATTCCTCCCTAAATTTTTTTTCCTTGGTTTGTTATATTTATATATCTTATTCCCTGCAATGACTATTCTTTGCTTTCTTCCTATTAATAAGCATATCCAGATCAATGAGAATAGTGCTCTTCATATGTATAATATTTGCTTGAAAGGGTGTGGAGAGACCTTTGAAGAGTTTGCAAGTTGATGGATTTCTTTTATGTACAATTTTAGTTTACCATATTTGATAAATATTTGTGGTGAGGGTCTGGAACAGGAAAGCTTAGGTCAACGTAATGACCTAAGGATACAGAGGGACTGACATCTATTGAATGACAGATAATTTTTTGTTATTTTTAATCTTTTCAAGATATTGCTATTTTGCAGGTGAGGCTTAGAGAGGTTAATATATTACCCATGGAAATAAATTTATTTCCATTTGGTTATGGCTCAGAGAGATTATTTCCCAAGGAATCAGAAGTGTTGCATAGAGTAAGTACTAAATGCCAGACAAGTCTATTGCCAAAGCCCAGGATCTTTCCATTAAATCATATTGACTTTTTTTTTCATTTTCATAGCTTGTTTTCTTGAGCAATTAAAATGAAATGTTGATATCTGATTTTTTTTGTTTTTATTAATTTACAATGAAATTTTGATTTTTTTCCCTCCATTTTATTTACTGTCTGGATAAGTTTGCAATTTAGACAAGATCCATGGTGGTAAATTTAAAACCAGGTTTTGCATCCTTTAATTGAAAGAAATTTTGAGTGGCATTGATATTATAGCCAATAATACCCTGCATTTATTTAGTACTTCTAACTTATTCAAGTGCAATCATGCTCATTCTTTCTTAGTAACATTATCTGATAGACAGAAGAGATATTCTGATTTCCGTTCTTTAAATGTGGAGCCTGATGCCAAGAGAAGTAATTTGCCAAAAGTCTGTTAGCTAAATAACGGCAGGTCAGGACTAGAAGCTATCTTTCTTGACTCTAGTCGTATTCTCCCTGACTTCCCTCTCTTTACTCTCCTCCCCTCTCCATGTGACCCCCCCCAAATCTACAGTCTATGGCAGAGCTAATCATGTCCTCAAACACTTTATGTTTCCCTATGGTCTATAGGAAAATATTTAATCACTATAAATTATACTCAATATGCCGCATAATTTGCCCCCCAAATATATTTGCTGTGTTATTTTTACTACTTCCTACAGTTTTCCTTCCCTTTCGTCTACAGACTTATACCACAAGCGTTTTTAATTAATCTAGTATCCATTTTCTTCAAATTCTTTGTGGTGGAAAACTGTTATTTTTGTCTTTCCTAAAAACCCTTCCTACCATGCCTTGGTAATTGGTCTAAAAGGTAGGTGATGCCAGCTGAGCTAGTAAGAGCTTTAACTTGGATTTTTCAAAATGAAATAAGGATAGAGAAGACACTTCCTTCTCTGGTCATAAAGTGGTAACTGTGAGTTCAAGCTGTTCTTGGCCATGGTTGCAACCACAGAGAGAAGGTGTTTTGATAGAATGAAACTGATATACAATGAAAAGCTAAATGAGATGTGGAGAAAGATCCCCCTTGGCTTTAAGTTCCTGCTTTAGCGTTAATCTCCAGATTCACCCTTAAAGTTCTCAATTTGTGAAGTAACTAACTTGTATTTTCTTACCAAAGAAAGTTTGAATTTAATTTATGTCACTAGCTACCAAAGATTATGACTCATACAATTATCAGTTCCATGTTCATACTATGTGAGCCAATTCCAACGTCTTCTCTTCTGTGCTACCAGCCACGATTTCCTATTTGGATGACTCACCCCTCATCTATGCCCCGTAGCAGTCTGGTGCTAGTCTGAGCCTGGCAGGCCTTACAGTTTGCCTTATATGATCATTAGTTGCATCTGTATCTGCCTTCTTCACCAGTCTGTGAGCCTTATAAATCAGGGCCCATGTCCTAATCATTAATGCTATAGTTAAGTACCCAATTTGAGCATAGTTAACATTAAATATTTGTGTACTTAAGTTTTCATTAATTCCCTTGCCTTTTAATGTTGAGACAATATATAATGCAGTGTGAGCTATAGATATAATATAATAATGGATATAATTATTCTGGTATTAATGTGATGATTATCCTGCACAAATTATGGGTATTGTGTCTTTATTTCTGCTCTTGATTTTTTTTAAAGCAAGTTGTCTTTTCTCTAGTACAAGCCTCATGTTCTGAGAAGAATTGACTTCAATGAGCTATAAACTACAGAGAAGTGTGACAAATTGCAATGGCAAGGCTATACTAGTACAGAAGCTTGTGATAAGATTTTGTGGAATACAATCCTTTTCTGGACAATTCAAGCCTTGTAACACTGAAAACCATAGGCTGCACTCCATAAGAATTTATCATGCAGGGGCAGTGGGCTCTTCCAGGACATTGTCCCTTCTAGGTGCTATGATTGGGACAGGCTTGCTATGAAGGTATCTGAGAGGAGGCACTATCTAGCATGCTCCTCTAGATGTGGACACTGTGACACGCTCTATGGGTGTAGAAAGAAAGGGTGAGGACCTGAAGAGATGTGTTGTTAGCTGACTCCATTCTTACCCCCATGTGGACACTGAAGGGTTAACTGAGGCAATGATCTAGGAGAAGAGGCCACACTTTCCCCTCAGTTCTCTGCATTGTCTCACAGAAGAATGGTAGAAGCAAGAATGATCATCACTAGCTTAATTGCCTCAGTTTTCATCTTCACACTGTATGTGTGGACATGAGCTCCATTTATCTTTGTAATTCAGACTATATATAGTTATGTCACAAGCTTGCTGAATAAGATCTAGTCAAATGTTTGTTCTTTCATGGCCAACAAAAAGTGATTTAAGTCAACAAAAGAAGTGATTTAAGATTTAATAACCATTGTACGTTGAGTGACTGTTTTTCCTTTGGAAGGACATAAAATGTCTGTCTCTGGAATGGGGCAGTTTTGTGTTTGAAATATACTGACTTTTGTCATGTGGTGCTTAGTTAGTCTATACCCACTTTAAAAAAATTCTCACCAGTTGCTCAAAAGAGAGACATGTTTAGCTGTCTCTATTCAGCGTGGTTGGGAGGAGAATGGACAGCGGCAGAAGGGCAATTGCTAGGCCTGGTTCAGGATAGAGAAATGTTTCTAGAAGAAAACCTGCAGGTAGAACAGGCCTCCAAGAAGCAGTATTTCTAGCGACCCACATTTCTAAAAATAGCAGCAGCAACAACAGAAGCAGCATTTGTACATTAAGAGATGTTCAGAACAAGTTGGAACCATGGAAGGGTGTATTTAGTGCATTTGGGTGTTTTAAAATCTCATACCCATCTAAAACTGTCGATTAACTAAGATGTGTGTATACACGCATACACACACACAGTGAGGTATGTATATATATAAATATGTATGTATGTATATATACACACACACTTATGTATACACAAACACACACATATACACACACACACCATCTTAGAAAATAGTTTTGGTTCTTAAATGATCCAATTGTCAATGAAATATTATGAACTAACTACTGAGTGTTTGAGTGCTTTTTGCTATTGAGGGAAAAATACTAAATAAACCCCAGGGGGAAAGGTCTGAATAATTTTTCCCCCAAAATTAATCTTCTCTGTCAGTTTAGATATAATTGAATAAAGAACGCATACTTGAGCCCTTTACAGGCATTAATACTTCAGTAATCACATCTTGGTTCTGAGAGTGTTGGATGAGAATCACAAACCAACGCCACCAGTCTTACCCACACAGTCTCACTAACTCTCCCATCAGTGCGATGAATGCATTTTTAAATAGTAGGTAGGCTTTGTTTTGTTTATTTGTTTGTTTGTTTGTTTAACTGTTGCAACAGTTCACATTTTGGGAAGTGGCTTAAGAGAAGACATTTCCTGTGGCAACTGCAATTTTAACAACAGATAAACTCTTTGTAGCAAATCTCCACTGGGGTAGAACTAAAATCTGGAAGTAATCAGCAACCACTGAGCATCAGAAATTCTTCAAAAAAAAAACAAACCAGCTGGAGTCTGCTAGTTGTTGGGATAGGATTCAGGTACCTAATCCCTTGGAGTTAGTCGCCATCCTCTGTCTTCCTTGTCTTGGATATGGAACTAAAAAGCCCCAGGGTTTTGATGGTTGCAAAGAAACTATGGCATCTAACACCTGCTGGGAGCAATAAATATAGAACCATGCCTGCCCTAGTCGGTTTTGTTCCTATCCTGCTCACCACTGCAAACGCAGTCTTTTCTTCTGTGCTGGGTTTTAGGAGAGATGAGCTCTGTTTACGCATGTAAACAAATCTGATAAATAAGAGAAGTCATTGCTGTGCAGTCATTTTTGACACGTGCTTGACCTATAATATAGGTAAGTCTGGTTAAAAAGTAAACAGAATCACACCCTTCACTTCTGAGAATTATGGTTGTAATTATTCTGGAAGTAACATCACTTCAAGGCAGCCTTTGGAAATAGATTTGATTCAGTTGGTCCGTTTACTGTTGAATGATGGGTTTCCAGTTAGCTAATTAAAACTGGTTATTCTGAGGATTTGTGCAGCCTGAGTTGTTTAATACTTCATGTCTGCCAGTCTTGTCCAATTACATTGGGAATGCTCACAATTCTGTTTAGAAGGAAACAGATGCTAATAAACAAAGGGATGAATATCTCTTTTATCTATCGTGTTTTATAAAACAAGGAACACACAAGAGTCCAGAAATCTCCTGATAATAGAGGAGTATCAGGGTATATGAATGGAGCTCTGGCTCCCTTGCTTTCTGGTCTCCAGAAACTGGGATTGCTACAGAAGTGAAATTCACCAGGACAAAACCTTTCAGTCAGCAAGTAAAAAGGAAAATCAGGCGGGCTCTAAGAAGCTCTTTCTTAAATTCCCACACCCACCTAACTTGTCCAAATTATTTGCTTACAGAGCAATTACTCTACATTCTCCCAGTTTAAACTAGCCATTGATTTTCTTGCTAAAATTCATACTCTGCTCTATTTGGCAAGTAAATCAGAGCACAATATTTTGCGTTCTGTTGAAACGTCTTTTTCCCCCTTTGGAAAGGGAATGAAAATGTGTTTCACGCCATATGCTGGATATTTTCTAGTTGTGCTTATTCACATATTTTTGACTCTACAATATCTGGCATTGTGGGATGTGAATCCCAAGCTTGCTTCAGATACAGTTTTGCTGAAAGGAGAAAACAGAGAAATCGGGTAAAATCTGTTTAATTTTGATTACTAACGAGGGCAATAAGTTTTAAGAGATATTTTCCATTGGATTTACTTAGGGCAAGTGAATACTATTTTATTTCTCAGTAAAATATTATGTTTAACCAGAAATTTAAATTGAAGTTGTCCTTATTCTTTTAGAAAAACTGTGTCCTCTATCTCTACCTCTGTCTCTCTGTCTCCCTCTCTTTTCTTGTATTGCTTGAAAATCGGGCTAAATTCTCCCCAAAAAGAAAAAAGTCATCATGATGGTGGGCATTGAGGAAGTCTACCAAGGAAGGGGCAGAGTGCATAGTTTCTCTTTTAACTATTATATTCTCTTCAGAGTGTATCTTCACCAGTAGCCCAACCTAACAGCCTTCCCCAAGCGAATGAATGACAGTAGGTGTTCAAGACAACCTATTTCTCCTCTAAATCTTTCTTCTCTTTTGAAGCACTTATAAAGCCTGTTGTAACAAGAAAAATGTCTAGAAAAGTATACTTCTGTATGTTAATAGTGCTTATATCCAGATGATAAGATATGGGTAATTTTTATTTCATTTTTTGCAATCTCTAACTTTTCTATACTGAAAGTACATTATTTGTGTCAAAGAACTTCAAAATGAGGTTGCTTTTAGAATGTATTTTCTCTTTGAAAATGTGGTACTGGAAATCTATAACAACCTAATTGCATATTCATTCTTCCTTTCTACTAACATTTATTCAATACCTGTTAAATGCAGCTTATCTATTTGTCATCAAAGACACAAAGGCACCCTAAACAGAGTTCTTCCCTTCAAGGACCTCAAAACTTTAGCATTGTTTCTGCAATAGTTGTCTTTATATTGACCATAATTTTCATCTTATATAGTTCATAGATTTGTTTCTATATTTTTGTAGTACACACCATTTCTACTCATTTCATCCTTAATAAAATTAACATTTCCCCTCAACCTAGAAATTACTATCCCTTGTTAAGACATCTGGTGTGTTCATCTTCCTATGAATCCTTCAATGTCTTTGTCGTGATTAAAATTCAACAAAACATTGCAGTTTCTGTTCTCAAGCATGGCATCATTTATAAGCAAATTTTGAATTCTGTCAGTTAGGAATTGTTCCATGTCCATTTATAGAGTGCTTTCAGTAATAGACTGACTTTGTGAGTTTCTCAAACTTTACCTACTTCAACCAAGTGAATCAATGGGAAATAAGTAGTTACACTCAGTGGTGTAAGTTTAAATAGTGGTTTCCACAGACGATGTTGTCCAAAAAGGATTCTTTATGAATCAATAATTGAAAAATAAGTCAATAGTTGTTGAAAAGGTTCTATCTTTTCCTCATCCCCCCAACTGTTCAATGTAGGAAAGTATGAATGATATATATTACATAAACTATGTTAGAGTATTTACATATTACCTGGTCATGCCTGTGCCAGACAGCCTGCCTAACTGGGCATAACGTTGTCCCATTCCATATCAGTAACAGAGAGCAACACTTCTGAAAGTGCAATAGGCCATTTTGGTGTTGATGTTTTAAAAATATTTTAAAACAGAGTTTCTTAATTTAATTCATTTTCCAGTGATGTAATCCATTATCATTTAAAATACACTACTGTATACATTGTTCCCAGACAACTTTTTTATTCCTTTAGTGACACCAAATTTAGATACTTTATGAAAAGAGAACTCATGCTTTATCAAAATAATCAAGATCCTTAGAAAAGATTACAGACTTTTTACTCTGTTTTTGCTACCTCCTTTACAATTTTGCATATTTAAAGAACAGGGTGCTTTGTGTTTTCTAATAAACTAAATGAAAGCATTTTTCTATGATATTATCACATTCTCCTAATTGTAAATCCAGATGTTAGTTTTATTTCATTTTGTTCTGTTTTTCAGAGGTTTCAGTCTGTGTGTTTACTAAATATGTGTAGTGTCGATAAGATAATACATCATAGTATTTTTGAGAAAGCCCTAATGTGTGGAAAGTTAGTCCCAGCTCTACCACTAAATCTCTGTGTAATAAGGAATAAATCATAGACTCTCTGGGTGTCAATTTCTTCATCTGTTAAATAAAAGCTTTGTACTAGATCATCTCAAAATTCCTATCATAGTTATGCTTCCATGTATATTTTCACTAGGGAAAGGCATACAGTCGGTAAATATGATTGCATCATAAAGTATTTTTTCTTAATACATGAGGATCCTAAGAAGGGAAATTAAATTCAATGATTCTCTCTCCACTATACAGTCATTCATTCCATCTATATATCGCTATTGAATTCTTACTATGGGTTAAGCTATGCGAGGTAATGGGAACAGGAAGTTTAACAAAGAAGACACCCCAGTTCTCACTGGGATTTTTGGTCTAGTAGAGTGGTTCTCTACTGGGAGCAGCTTTGCCTCTGAGGGGATATTTGGCCATATATGGAAGTAATTTTGATTATTACAGCTTGCATCTAGTGGGTAGAGGCCAGAAGTGCTGCTATACATCCTACAATGCACAGGAGAGGTCCCACAACAAAGAAGCATCTGATCCAAATTGTCAGTACTGCCACGGTTGAGAGTCCCTGCTAGTGGAAGAGACTGGCATGCATGTAAAGGCTCCCAGTGTGAACATGGGGGTCTATGTCAGCGTCTTTCAAATTCTTCTCCTAGAAAACATACAAAAAGAAACAAGGAGAATACAAAATGACTTACTTTAAGTCATAATCTTAATTTCAGAGAATGTGAGTTCTAGTAAAATTATTGTTATATTATCACATAATAATATTATATATATTATATTAGTATTATATTCCCCATGTATAATATGTATATCGTTTTTATTTTTGTATCATGTAATTGTATATCCCATTAAAAGGCTAAATAAAAAGTGATGACATAAAGTCATATAGGAAACACTAAAAAAAAAGTGATAAAATATATGAAAAGGACATAGGGGCTTAACTAGGAGAACTCCCAATGGCCAAAGCTATAACAATTTGAGCAATAAAATAAATGATGATAATATTAGATTACAACCCAAAGAATAAAATAAATATTCATGAATGTGTATATTCATATATACACACTGCATTTTCATATTAATATAAACATGCATATTACATGTCAATATCCATATAGTTGACCCTTGAACAATATGGGTGCTAGAGGCACCAACCAACACCAGTCCCAGCTCCCCGCATCTCCCCCATCCCTGAGCAGTTGAAAATCTACAAACTGCTATCTCTGCCTCAAAAACAAAGGAATTGGTAAATGACTCACCCAAGGTCAGGAAGCTGAAACAGTGTAAGTAGTCAGTATTCAAATCCTAGTTCTTTTGATTACACATATTGTGATCTCTAATCAAACAAAAACTTTTCCCCACGCTTAGTTAACTAAAGATCTGTAAAATGAAAATACAGGTACTATATTAATTTTTAAAAATCTGTGTATACACAGACCCACACAGTTCAAAACTGTGTTGTTCAAGGGTCAATTGTATATTCTTAGTATATATGATAAATATGTATGCTATGAATATGTGTTCATAGTATGCATATTACATATTCATATATATTATGTGTATATTCATATTACATGTATATGATAAATAAATAAATGGAGGGGAGGAGACAAGTCTTCTATAACAGCTGGAAGCACACTAGATAATAAATGTAGAAGAAATGAGGGAAATTTTTAAAAATCGCCATTAGAGTCTCACAGTAATAATTTTCGCAAACAAGATCCATGGATGAATGCTAAAATTAGTAGGCAAAACTTTAGGGAGAATCATTACATAACTACAAAGCATTTCCCTCAAATATTTACTAATTACTGTGGTGGTTTTAACATATGTATATAAACTTATGGATACTCCTCTCTCCAAGGGATGAAGCTGAACTCCCTTCCACTTAAGTATGGCTGGACTTAGTGGTAAGTCATGTTGATAAAATGTACCCTCTGACATCATGCAATGAAAACTGTACTTCATCTTTCTGGTGTTCTTCTCCAAATCCATAATCAAGTCTCATAGTGAGAAAACATCAGGGAAATTCAAATTGAGGGACATTCTAAAATATGCCCTACCAGAAACCTTAAAAATTGACAAGATCATGAAAAACAAGGAAAGAGTGAGAAAATGTCATAAATTAGAAGAGACTAAAGAGATACAACAATTAAGTGCACAGGATGATGTCCCATCTTAAAAAAACTGAATAAATAAGTGGAAAAACTGATGAAAGCTAAATAGTCTGTAATTTAGTTAGCAGCATCATACCAATATTAAATTCTTAGTTTTCATTAATGTACTATGGCTATGTAAGACGACAACATTAGAGGAACCTGGGTAAAGGCTATATGGGAACTCCCTGTGCTATCTTTACAACTCCTTTATATCTCTAAATTTATTTCAAAATATAAAGTCCATTTATAAAGTCACATAAACGAATATAAAATTTTAATGAGGACAATTCAACAAAGGAACTGTTTACAGTGTAATGAGAATCTATATTAGCATGATTGTTTCTAATAAAGACTGAGTTGAAAAGTGACACAAGCAAGATCTGAGGAATGAGTCAAAGTTATTTAAGCAAAGAGCAGATGGCAGAGTATTCCTGGAAGAAGAAACAACATGTGCAAAGAAACTATGACAGAAGAGAAGAGAGCAAATACCAAGGACTAATGACACTGGAATTAAAAGGTGGGGAGTGTGGTCCAAGATACAATGGAAGAGCTAAGTAGGGTCCAAAACCCTCAGGGATTTGTAGGCCATATTAGGGAGTTCTATTTTTATTTGGAAAGCAATGTCGAGTCATTGAAATGTTTAAGTATCACACATTCAGATACACATTTCTTAAAGACCATTCTACCTATTGTGTGGCACTGCATAGGGGCACCAATTAAGATGTTATTACAGAATCCTCATTAAGAGCTTGCACTAGATAATAGGTGATAAAATGGAGAGTAAGATTTGACAGACGTTGAGAAAGAAACATTGACAGATTTTGATTGCTTTGAAAATGGGAGTTGAGGATGAAAGAAGTGCCTGGGTTGGCTACTAATATCTAAATTTTCCAAGGCTTGGTTAGGTAGATTAGTTGCATTAACGGCCCCAATTCTTTGCTCTTATCTGTATGAAACCTTTGCCATGTTTCTTTGCAGGTCCTCTTAGAAAAAAGATAGTCTGTTTCCTGACATCTTAATATTTAGGTAATGCTTTGACCACTGCGAAGTTAACAGTTATGATGCATGCATAAACTTGAAAAAAATTCTAGTATGACCCTGCTTCTGCTCTTGTCTCTCTGCCATGGCCATAGAATATGCCTACGCTAACATGCTGGAGTAGGAGACATAACAGAGCCATCTCCCTAATCATCCAAACCAAGACTATCCTACTTCATCCGTCAGACTACTAATTATCCATGTGAGCAGCCTAGCCAACATCAGCCAAAACCAGCCAGGGCAACTTGCCAACCTGCCCCTAACCTTAGATTCAGGAATGAGGCTAGATGACATCAGTTAAGCCCAGTTGAGATCAACTGAAGCCTACAGAACTATGCTTTTAAAAGGTATATCTTATACTACTGAGGTGGTGTGGCTTTTTGTTACCCAGCATTATTGTGGCAAATGTAACTGATACAGATGCCACGTTAGTGCCATTTACTGAAACCCACTGGGAACCATTGGCGGTTGTTTATATGAGAGCTCTTTGCACACCTCCTTACCATGTTATCTGCTTCAGAATCCCTCTCTTAATTGTAGAAGCTGAAAATCTGAAGTACTAATTTTCCCTTATGTCTAGTCAGTGGGCAGTGAGACATTAAGGAATTTTTGCTACGGTCTTACATGAAAGAATTTAGCAAAAAGAGAAACCTGGGGGAAAAATGCTCTCTTCTTTAATCTGGGATTGTCTACTACAATGGTAGGAATTTCACACTTTGTCTTGAGAAATTGATACAGCAATCCAAATTTATGAGGCCTAAATTTTGACTAAATATCACTGAGGATGACAAAGTGCAAAGATAGTAAGATGTCTTTGATAATATTTTTAATCGTCCCTAGAAATATCTATCTCCAGACATCTTATTTTGAGAGAAATAAAGGTCCTTATTGTACACACCACATTTATTTGGGTGTTTTGTTACAGGCAACTGAAAGCACTAATACAGTTCTCTTTACTGTCTGATAAAGGGAAATATAAGAGCAGAGGTATCTTTGGGAGATAGTGGAATGTTATACAAACAGATATTCAGTAGATTATGGAGAAGAAGGATTCCCACATTACAGGGAGCTAGGGCTGACTCTAGGTGTAAGAATAGACTTTTAAAATTTTCTAATATGGAAAATTATTTAAAATGTACAAAGTAGAGAGAATAGTGTAATAAAGTCTTATAAACCCATCATCAGCTTTAAGAATTATCAACACAGGACCAACTTTGTTTTATCTGAAATATCTACTAATTTCACTGCTCCCATATTATTTTGAACCAAATCTCAGCTATCAAAGTAAGATTTTAACAGTTTTAGTTTTTAAATAGACTTTAAAAGTATACTGTTTTAATTAATGGAACAAGTATTTATTGATCATTATTTTAGTTAAGATTAGAGGGACCTTATCCAGTTGGTTCAGAACTCCATGAAAAAGCCCTGTTTATGAGACCATTTTGTGGGTTCCTGGCTAGCCCGAGTCAGGTGGCATGCTAGTTCAATAACTAATCTGTCTTTCACAACGTATATTCAAATACTGCTTGCCTATGAGGGAATGGGGGGAAGGGCAGATTCAGCAAGAATGGTTGAGAGCAGATTGGGCTCCATAATGGGCACATCTTGTCCCTCCACCTTCTGTGTGTTGAGTATTTTGTAGATGCTGAGAATACAAAGATAAATAAGATAAAGGCCCCGCTCTAGGATAATTTATTATTTTCATACTGTCACACTGTATTGATCTTTGTTTTTAAATTAATGCTTTTCTTGCTGGTAACCCCATTTAAAGTAGAGATTATATCTGTTGTTTCTATAACATTTCTAGAAAATTTTATTTAAAACATATGTATCATAGATATATACATATATATTTCTAAAAACCTATTTCAAATATATTTATCATTTTTAACATATCATATGTAACATATTAAACAAATAGACATTGGATCAATGATTCTGCCACTTCCTGTAAATTAGATAGTTTGTCTAAACTTAATGACAAAAAGGTATAAAACTAATTTTGCTCATTCCTATTAATATTATAAGAAGATCCATGGGATTTGTCTCATTTAGCAATTTTTTATTTTAGGTATATGTCGCCAACAAGAAAGAGTAAATCAGCTCCTATAAGTATTGCCTAGATCTACATGTTTATAATAATTTAAACATTTATTACACCCATGTTTATGAAATTGATCCAAATAAATTATAGTATATGAATTTAAGTGTGGTGATGATTATATTGTATTATTTACATTTCAGTGGCTTGGACCATTTTTTCCAACATGGTATTTGCTTAAAGTAATTATACTGACTGAGAACAGTGGCAGATTGATATTAAATGTTTGGATTAAATATTTTGTCAGCAAACACGCAGCAACTGCTTTACTGCTGCTTCTTCTCTTCTATGCATACTGATTACAAAACGATTACAAAATGATTAGCTTTTATTTTGGCACAGTTTTAAAATACTTAGATAAATGCTGCTTGATATCCAATCTTCTGATTGTTTAAACAGCTGGAAAAAAGAAAAAGAAGAAAAACGCCCAAAAGAAATTTAACACAGTGTTCTAACTTCTCAGTCCTCGTTCAAACAAATGAAAACTTGCCGAGTCTCAATATGATTCTGGTTTTATGAGGTCTGAGTCTTAGCTAAATATAAACCCTTCCAGGTGTGCTCAGCACTAGCAGGTCGGGAAAAAGTGTCACTTCATGCTAAAAGAAGAAACATATGAAACTATTTTTAAGAGAGTGCTCTTGTGGCTTTTTGAATTTTGATTGTCTCTTGCAAAATACTAGTTTAATGCTCTAATGGGAACAAATAAGAACACATGGTTTAAATCTACACTGATATACGAATGTATTTGTAATAACCATCATAGAAATACTTGACAAGATGTTTTAAGTTTTACTTTCCAGAATCAAACCATTAAAATGATTTTTTTTTTTTAAAAAAAAAGCAAGCCTCTGTGTATATCTTATAAATCTCTAGGGTACATTCACTGAGATTTTGGTCAGGGATTGGAAAGTTCAGGGTCATTTTTAAACTAACACTAGGGTCTCAATATAGGCCAGACGTCAACTGAAAAAGAATTTGCTTTTTATCTTTCAATGAATAAATATTCCAGGGAATGACAAAATCAATTGGTAGAAAATGAATGTTTTATAAATGTTCTAAACTAATGACATGTTCACCAAAAAATCTTAAATGCTATATTTACATATTTTTATGAACTCATTCCTATTGACCGTGCAATACCAATTCAAAACTGATTTGTCCTGTAACTGATGAAGAGTCAGAAGGGTAATCAACTAGTACTTTATTACCATATCATTTAAGCATATCTTAGTCTTCCAAGGGGAACTGGGGAACATGACAAATCCAGTCCTCAGATGCCCAAACCTATTTGCTTCCATCAGAACATGGCACGTATAAAATATGCTGGAGGAATGGAGCTGATTCAAATGGATAATTATGAAACTATTTGGCCTGGTATGTGTCAGACCATTCTAAGTCACATCATGTATGTGGTTCAATCAAAATAAGAATAATCTTGGTCACAGTATCAAATTTTCTGCATTTCCTTCTCAGGATATTCCAAAGTTACGCTACCTGGCAACAAACTGGGTTCTCCTCAAGCACCCATTTCTGGTATACAAGGATGGAGGAGGAGAAGATATAGAAGGACAAAAAGGAATAATCGGGAGGGAAAAGGAGAATTAGGTCAAAATGGATTTCAATCTGAATCTACCTTTTTGCTACCTTTATATTGCTCCTGACTAGATCTGACGTCCCTCAGGCGTACTGTTGTTAAGGTTGTTTTTGGATACTCAGGCATCACCTGTAAAAATTTTTTTGGTACAATACTGAGATAAGAAAAATAAGAGTCTTCAATTTTGAGGGTGTTGCAAATACAAAATAAGATACTGTGAAAGAGTTGCAGAATTGGACAATTGCTACTCAAACGTATCCTGTTATCATTGTCTTGAAAGATACATTATTTATCATCTCTTTTGTCATGAAGCCACACTGGGTACCTTATAAAACAAACTATAAAAGAATAGTCATGTTTTTCATAAGTCAAAGACCTGAAGGGGCAGCATGATAAAAGCAACTGACTGAACTGACAAGATAAATTAATAAAACTATTTTGACAAGACAATACATTTATATAATACACACACAAGGATTAATGTACTTGGGCAGCTGGTTAGAGGAAACATCTACACTGTGGAGGCGCAGACCTGTTTCCCTTTCCTTCTAAGTGCACAGCTAGACTGTTTTCCAGCCTCCTTTGTGACAAGGTGTGGCCATGTGTCTGAATTCAGGACAGTGGAAGGAGGACAGAGAGACTAGTAACTTCTCTCCATTGCCAATTGAACTTTATGTGAATGAGAAAAAACTCTTAGATCAATTCATTGACATTTTCTGGTTTATTTGTTACATCAGTTAGTACTACGTTAACTATTATAGATATGTGTACCTTGAAGTGGTATGCAACTAAAACAAAAACCTAAAATATTTAGGATTACCTTGGTGTTTGGGCAGCAGACGGCAAGGAAACTGATATTAGAGGCCTGAAAGGTAGAAATCCAAGTTTTGAAGAATCATGGGATTTGGAAAAACTGCCCATGCTCCTGAATTCTGATCCATTCACCAACATCCTCCCTACCACACCCCACCACCTGTGTCAGTCCTCCAGCCCTCTTACCTGATTCTTCTCCTTCAGGTCATTTATATAGACTTGACTCTTCAGATGCAGCAGCTAAAATCTCTTTCCATTGTCACCTAGGTGCCCTTCCCATATCAGTTGAGAATTCTTACCCCTTGTCAATCAATTTCTACTACAAATGGCTGGGATTCTGGGGAGGAGGGAGATGTATTTCATTTCAATTATATCATCCAAATGACTTATTTGCATTTCTTACTATGAAAAATGAGAGAGATTTAGGGTTTATGTATAATGATAGGTCCAGAAAAGGCTTTTCAAACTTTCCTAGGCATAAGCCCAGTAAGGGAATTAAATTGTCATTCACTACTCAGATTGCATCAACTTGTTTCTTGCTAAGCCACTGATGGCTTCCTGACTTCTTTATTTAGGGAGTGGGAAGAACACATTACAGATAATAGAAAAAAAGCTTCTTGGAAAAGAGGAAGTATATAGAGTACTCAGTGGTACTATTGGAAGTTATTAAGCCAGATATGACAAGTAATCTGGCCTGTGGATAATCACCCCCGCCCCCATTCCCAAATCACCATTGCCTATAGCAGAGATCACCAAATGATCCCTGAGCTCTAATATTCTCTATCCTCATTGTTCCAAAATAGCTTGAAATCATCAACATAACACACCGTACCCACTACAATGTGCTTAAGTTGGTACAAGTTTCCCAAACTTGCTATATACCATCAGTATATCCTTTTGAAAGGCGGCTATATTCTATTTTACTGTACAAAAGACAAATACAAATTTTAAAGCTCTGCACTTTTTCATAATTTTCCCAGCAAACCACTTGCTGAAAACTCGATTTCTCCCCGCAGCCATTCTTTTTTGTTTTAATTAAGAATTAATCTCTTGGCCAGATTGGGTTTATTGGACATCTTGCAATACTGAATAGACCAGTTCATGAAAATGATATATCCTTAACACTAATTTAAATATTGATTTTTTAATTTTTTATTAGTACTGTTTTATAGTATTGTTCTTTAATTTTTATTTTATTTGGGGGTATAGTTGATTAACAATGTTGTGTTAGTTTTAAGTGTACAGCAAAGTGATTCAGTTATACATATACATGTATCTATTCTTTTTCAAATTTTTCCCCAGTTAGGGTATTATAGAATATTGAGAAGAGCTCCCTGTGCTCTACAGTAGGTCTTTGTTGGTTATCTATTTTAAATATAGTAGTGTATATATGTCAATCCCAAACTCCCAATCTATCCCTCCCCTCCACCTTTCCTTTGGTAACCATACATTTGTTTTCTAAGTCTGTTGCTGTTTCGTAAATAAGTTTATTTGTATCATTCATCATTCTTTTTTAGATTCTGCATATGAGCGATATATATTTGTCTTTGTCTGACTTACTTCACTTAGTATGATGATCTCCAGGTCCATCCATATTGCTACAAATGGCATTATTTCATTCTCTTTAATGGCTGAGTGATATTCCATTGTACATACGTACCATATCTTCTTTATCCATTCTTCTGTCAATGGACATTTAGGTAGCTTCCATGTCTTGGCTATTGTAAACAGTGCTGCAATGAACATTTCCTCATTGCCTTTGAGGAATGTTGCCATTCTAATGTTAGCTGCACCTTTAAAAGCACAGAAAAATTTCATGCAATTGTATCATCAACCACCTACAAGATTCCCCCACTGCAGCCATATTACATAAAAGCAAGTGGTCCCTTTTTACCCCTGAAAAAGTAAAATGATTTAATACAATCAGGAACCATTGAGATACCTTTGCAAATCAAACTTTTTTGAATCTCTGTTAAAAGAAATATTCAGCTACAACCTTATCAATGGCACCAGCAAACCCAGATGGAAGAGAAAGACATCAATAGTGGTTTGTTATTATAATGGAAAAAGCCCCTCTATTACATTTCATGTGTAGAATTGGACAGAGCAGCCTCAAAAGCAATTGTTTGAATTATCCAGCTTCACTTCCTCAAAGTCTGAGAAGGGTAAAACATGTTCTTTCATTATGGAATTTCACCACATCTCTTCTTTGATTACAGTCATCTTTCTTTTAAGCTGTTTTTAGAAATGAACTTGAAAACAGTCATCCAGGCTAGGTGAGGGCTGCCTTGTCTTTTTAAAAGCAGACAGTGAATTTGACATACTTTTCCTGCATGTCACCTCTTGAATTTGAAAAGACCTTAGGAAAACTACATTTTAAGGTTGTGCCATTAACTAAAAAGACGTTTTTGAAAACTATTTTGTTTTGCTTTTTAGCTAGGAGAGTTTATTCCTTAGCTGACTGAAACCAGTGGAGGAATATTTTGGAGTTTCTTCCTTTGTCACATGGTTGTTTCTTTTTTCCTTCCTCCATCTCCATCCTGGCAGATGATAGAATTTTGAATGGCCATTTCAGATGTTGCTACCTGGGACTAACTCAACAAATTGTGGAAAGAAGGTAAGCTGTATTTCAGGTATTAATCTGATACCCACAGGCCTGCCAGTGCCCAAGGACTCCTGTAGCCCATGAAATTCAGCATAGAGTTTGGATCACTGTGGATAATTTAGCAGAGTCTCAGCTTCTCAAAACCCCCGGTGAAGCTCTGGTGTGGAAGCAGCTGGACCCATTGGCTCTAACAAGGCTCATGGTGACTTTTATGTGTCTCCATAGCCTTTTATGTCCAGTGCAGCTCCTAGTGAGATCATGCAGATAAATTGTTATGGTTGTTGAATAAAAGGTGACTTGCCTCTGATTTTTGATAGTTGCAGAGTGCAGCCAAACCAGCTTCCAAGATATTGAGCTATGTGTTGGGTTAGCTCTTTTTACTTTTTAAAGTATTATTTTATTTGTAGATACATAGAGCATGGGATTGAAATTGAACCTACTGTGATTCTAATAGCTCTACCATGTTACTATCTGTATTACTTTGGACAGATTACTTACCTAAGCTTCAAGTTCTTCAGGTATCAAAGGGAGGTGCAAATTGCTACCTCCTTCATAAGGTTGTGCAATTTTAAGGAGGTTTTCCATGAAAGCATTTAGCATGTTATAGATCACTGCCTCTCAAACTTGAGTGTGCACAGACTTCTGGGGATCCTGTTAAAATGAAGATTCTAATTTATTAGGTCTGGGATGGGACTCGCATTTCTAACAAGTTCCCTGGTGAGACCAATATTGCTATTTCATGAACCACAATTTGGTAGGAAGTGTCTAAAGCACCTAAAAGTTATTTTTATCAATATTATTTTATTATCATATTATTAATTTCTTCCTTTCCTACTAAATGCAGTCGCAAGTTAGAAAACAGGGACTAAGCCCCCATGTCAGCTCCTTCATCCCCTTGCTCACACTGTTCTCAATACTTTATTCTTAATAAATATTGGCTGGGCTCATTAAATGCAAAGTGCTTTCCATTGGCATGTGACACATTTTTTTCACTTACTATTTTTTTTAGTAGCTTACCTACTAACAGTAGGCCAAATTAGTATATCTCCCCTACTACTTGTTTTTTTAGCTTTAGCTGAGTTATTTTCCAATTCCATCCTCCAATTTCAGTTGATATGTTATTTCTAAGAATTCTCATAGCTCCCTAGACAGATCTCTATCACACATGTATCAAACTATGCACCTGTCTGCATACTTATCTAGATTTTGTGGTGCTTATAAGTAAAAACGATGCACTCTTTGTATTTGCAGCCTCATCACTTAACACAGCCCTGGCACTTAGATACTCTATGAAACTCTGTGGAATAGGAAAATAGATGAATGAATAACTGTAAAGAGGTCCCCTATAAAAGAGCAGCTTTCTAATATTTGGGCATCTGAACTGAAAAGGATAATGGGTTTTTTGGTCTTTTATTACCTGACAAGTATTAAAAAAGTAAACAGGTTTGAGAATTAGAGTCTTGTCCATGCAAAATGTTGCCCAAACTCTGGGTTAGGACTAGAAAACCAAGTCTTTTCCAAACTTCCTGGAGTATGACTGTGGACAAGTCCCGCAGTATCCGTGAGCCTCAGCCTTGGCAGGAAGGCTCCAGGCAGGCCATAGCGGCCACCTCTTCTCAGAGGCCTCTGGGGCTGCATGTCCAGTTGAGAAACAACTAAGGCAGAAACTTCTCAGGTTGTTATTCTCCTAGACTTAGTTCCTGGAGGCTGTGGGGAAGCAGATTTTGGGTAGGTTTGGTGGCAGCTACAGTCCTCCCAACCGCTCTTTCCCCAAAACCCAAGGGAGTCTTAGAGATTGACTAATTGGGGAGCCCTGATTTATTAGTTTGTTGAAACCTTGTCCTGAAAAACAGTAAATCAGGGAAGAATTGAACTACACCCTCTGAAATTTTCTATAAACTCTAATCTTCAACTGATGTAATTCAAATTGTTTAGCTGATTTATCAGTGTCATAAATTTTCCCAGGGCTGTAGTTCTCAATCCTAGCTGCACATTTGAATCACCTGGGGGACACTTTTAAAAAATGCTGATGCTGGATGAGTACAACTGAATCATGTACTATTGGAGCCCAAACATTTCTGTTTTCTAAAAGCTGTTTAGAAAATCATTATATGCAGCCAGAGCTGAGATTTTAGTAGACTACTTGTATTACAGAGTTGCCTATACATCTGATAATGTAGCTGAATGGATAATAAGTAAAAGAAAATAGCACTATTTAAAATTTTTAAATGTAATTATATTGTACATGGTAGGTCTTCAATAAATATTGGTTGAATAAATATTAAAATTTTATGCCACCACTGTTGAAATCACTAAACTGGAGGAAAGAAAAATATAGGGGAACAGTTTCTTTTGGTTTCTTGTTTCAAAGGAAACATGGTTCTTGTTGCTAAGGAAATAGTCATCCGTTCATGTTCTTCATTTCATCTTTGGGTCACGCCCAGTGCTGATCATGTCAAGACTTCAAGAGAAAAGTATTTTAAAAATCATTTTATAACCAAGTTTTACTGACTCAAAAAACTATTGCCATATTTTGTTTTATACCCAATGGCCAGGATTCTCTTTTCATGAACAGTGAATTATTTTCAAGATGTCTTACAGGAAAAAAAATTGTGGTATTGCAGGCTGAATGACAATTGTCTGGAGTCTTCTAATATTTAAAACCTCTGTCTATTGCATGTGAAGGCCCACATTATAATATAGTCACAGGGCCTGTACTAGGACGAGGTAAGTGAGGTATCTAGGACACAAAATTTAAAGAGGTACTCCTAAAATATCAGTGAGTACCTCCTTAAATTTTGCACCCTAGGTGATTCACTCACCTTGCCCCTTGTCCCAGTTCTGATAGCACTTCTAAAGTAGAAATGTGTTCTCACATACTTTAAGAAGAAAAAAGAAATAGTTTCTCTATTTTAAACTTTAGAAACAGATGGCAATTATCCAGTTTGGAATGGAGCCAAGCCGCCAAGGTTAATATCTTTGTTCTTCTGAAAAGGACAATAGGACTTATAATGGCAATGAATTGTCAGGGCCCCAACTATATATCTCATAGTTAAAATGGGTAGCCATTTGTAACCTCCTTCCCAGCTGCCTTGTCCTTGCTTCTTTGCTGGCAGAGTCCCAACTTTGTTCAGGGGTATACCCGACTCCCATATGACTCATGGATAAATTCTGATTAGTCTGAGCCAATCAGGTTTTTCATTCCCTTTGCCTAGGATTAGTTACAGATGAGCATGTGACTCATTTCCACACAGTGTGACAAGAGAGGACATATTCTGGAAAAATTTTTTTGCTGTTAAATAGATACGTACAAGAGGAAACAGTCCCACTTCTTCCACTAAACATTTTTTTTGTATCTACATGGGATGCTTGGAACCTTAGCAGATACGTTTCAGTCAAGAGGAGAGCCATCTGAAGACAAAGCCAACAAGATGAATATGGAAGAGTACAATGAGGAACATCCTAAGCCTTTGATTTCAACGTTATGCTACTAAATTGTCCAATAGTAGAACCACTTTACCCTTTGGGCTGCTTAAAGTAAGGAAAAATACACCTTCTTATTACTTAGGCCAGTTTTGTCAGGGTTTTATGTTACTTTCAACCAATGCACCCTATATCCAAAAGCATCTAGTGTGTCATTTTCCTATGTTTAATCAATAGTAATTTGAGCAGTGCTTAGATGTAAGAGCAAAGAAGTTAAAGTGTGGTATTAAACTATTCCACAATTTCTGGTTAAAAATACTGAGAGAGAGAGACCTTCAAGATGGCGGAGGAGTAAGACATGGAGATCACCTTCCTCCCCACAAATACATGAGAAATACACCTACATATGGAACAACTCCTACAGAACACCTACTGAATGCTGGCAGAAGACCTCAGACTTCTCAAAAGGGTCTTGGTGCTCCAGCCAGGTGTTAGGCCTGTGCCTCTGAGGTGGGAGAGCTGAGTTCAGGATATTGGTCCACCAGAGACCTCCCAGCTCCAGGTGATATCAAACAGCAAAAGCTCTCCCAGAGATCTACATCTCAACGCTAAGACCCAGCTCCCCTCCAATGACCAGCAAGCTACAGTGCTGGGCACCCCATGCCAAACAACTAGCAAGACAGGAACACAACCCCACCCATTAGCAGAGAGGCTACCTAAAATCATAATAAGGTCACAGACACCCCAAACCACATCACTGGATGCGGTCCTGCCCACCAGAAAGACAAGATCCAGCCTCATCCTCCAGAACACAGGCACCCGTCCCCTCCACCAGGAAGCGTACACAACCCACTGAACCAACCTTAGCAACAGGGGGCAGACACCAAAAACAATGGGAACTACGAACCTGCAGCCTGCAAAAAGGAGACCCCAAACACAGTAAGTTAAGCAAAATGAGAAGACAGCGAAACACACAGCAGATGAAGGAACAAGGTAAAAACCCACCAGACCAAACAAATGAAGAGGAAATAGGCAGTCTACCTGAAAAAGATTTCAGAGTAATGAGAGTAAAGATGATCCAAAATCTTGGAAATAGAATGGAGAAAATACAAGAAACGTTTAACAAGGACCTAGAAGAACTAGAGGACAAACAATGATGAACAACACAATAAATGAAAAATTCTCTAGAAGGAATCAATAGCAGAGTAACTGAGGCAGAAGAACGAATGGATAAGTGACCTGGAAGATAAAATAGTGGAAATAACTACTGCAGAGCAGAATAAAGAAAAAAGAATGAAAAGAATTGAGTACAGTCTCAGAGACGTCTGGGACAACATTAAATGCACCAACATTCGAATTATAGGGGTCCCAGAAGAGGAAGAGAAAAAGAAAGGGACTGAGAAAATATTGGAAGCGATTGTAGTTGAAAACTTCCCTAATATGGGAAAAGAAATACTTAATCAAGTCCAGGAAGCACAGAGAGTCCCATACAGAATAAATCTAAGGAGAAACATGCCAAGACACATATTAATCAAACTATCAAAAATTAAATACAAAAAAAAAAATTAAAAGCAGCAATAATATTTTATTTTTTTAAATAAAAATATTGATATTTAATATTAATATTTAATATTAAAATATTATAATCTGTAAAAAATACAAACACATGGAGGCTAAAACAACAAATAACATACAAGGGAATCCCCATAAGGTTAACAGCTGATCTTTCAGCAGGAACTCTGCAAGCCAGAAGGGAGTGGCAGGACATATTTAAAGTGATGAAAGGGAAAAATCTACAACCAAGATTACTCTACCCAGCAAGGATCTCATTCAGATTAAACAGAGAAATTAAAACATTTACAGACAAGCAAAAGCGAAAAGAATTCAGCACCACCAAACCAGCTTTACAACAAATGCTAAAGGAATTTCTCTAGGCAAGAAACACAAGAGAAGGAAAAGACCTACAATAGCAAACCCAAAACAATTAAGAAAATGGTAATAGGAACATACATATCGATAATTACCTTAAATGTAAATGGATTAAGTGCTCCAACCAAAAGACATAGACTGGCTGAATGGATACAGTAAACAAGACCTGTATATATGCTGTCCACAAGAGACCCACTTCAGATCTAGGGACACATATAGAATGAAAGTGAGGGGATGGAAAAATATATTCCATGCAAATGGAAATCAAAAGTAAGCTGGAGTAACAATTCTCATATCAGACAAAATAGACTTTAAAGACTATTACAAGAGACAGAAGGACACTACATAATGATCAAGGGATCAATCCAGGAAGAAGATATAACAATGTAAATATTTTTGCACCCAACATAGGACCACCTCAATACATAAGGCAAATACTAGCAGCCATAAAAGGGGAAATTGACAGTAACACAATCATAGTACGGGACTTTAACACCCCACTTTCACCAATGGACAGATCATCCAAAATGAAAATAAAGAAGGAAACACAAGCTTTAAATGACACATTAAACAAGATGGACTTAATTGATATTTATAGGACAGTCCATCCAAAAACAACAGAATACACTTTCTTCTGAAGTGTTCATGGAGCATTCTCCAGGATAGATCATATCTTGGGTCACAAATCAAGCCCTGGTAAATTTAAGAAAATTGAAATCATATCAAGTATCTTTTCCGACCACAACGCTGTGAGACTAGATATCAATTACAGGAAAAAGTCTATAAAAAATACAAACACATGGAGGCTAAACAGTACACTACTTAATAAATAAAATAAAATACCTAGAAACAAATGACAATGAAATCACGACAACCCAAAAGTTATGGGATGCAGCAAAAGCAGTTCTAAGAGGGAAGTTTATAGCAATAAAATCCTACATCAAGAAACAAGAATCATCTCAAATAAACAACCTAACCTTACACCTAAAGCAATTAGAGTAAGAATACCAAAAAACCCCAAAGTTAGCAGAAGGAAAGAAATCATAAAGAGCATATCAGAAATAAATGAAAAAGAATTGAAGGAAACAATAGCAAAGATCAATAAAACTAAAAACTGGTTCTTTGAGAAGATAAACAAAATTGATAAACCATTAGCCAGACTCTTCAAGAAAAAAAGGGAGAAGACTCAAATCAATAGAATTAGAAATGAAACAAGAGAAGTAACAACTGACACTGCAGAAATACAAAGGATCATGAGAGATTACTACAAGCAGCTATATGCCAATAAAATGGACAACCTGGAAGAAATGGACAAATTCTTAGAAAGCAAAACCTTCCGAGGCTGAACCAGGAAGAAATAGAAAATATAAACAGACCAACCACAAGCACTGAAATTGAGACTGTGATTAAAAATCTTCCAACAAACGAAAGCCCAGGACCAGATGGCTTCACAGGCGAATTCTATCAAACATTGAGAGAAGAGCTAACATCTATCCTTCTCAAACTCTTCCAAAATATAGCAGAGGGAGGAACACTCCCAAACTCATTCTACGAGGCCACCATCACCCTGATACCAGAACCAGACAAAGATGTCACAAAGAAAGAAAACTACAGGCCATTATCACTGATGACCATAGATGCAAAAATCTTCAACAAAATACTAGCAAACAGAATCCAACAGCACATTAAAATGATCATACAGCATGATCAAGTGGGGTTTATCCCAGGAATGCAAGGATTCTTCAGTATACGTAAACCAATCAATGGGATACACCATATTAACAAATTGAAGGAGAAAAACCATATGATTATCTCAATAGATGCAGAAAAATCTTTTGACAAAATTCAACACCCATTTATGATAAAAACCCTTGGGCTTCCCTGGTGGCGCAGTGGTTGAGAATCTGCCTGCCAATGCAGGGGACACGGGTTCGAGCCCTGGTCTGGGAAGATCCCACATGCCACGGAGCAACTGGGCCCGTGAGCCACAGTTACTGAGCCTGCGCGTCTGGAGCCTGTGCTCCGCAACAAGAGAGGCCGCGATGGTGAGAGGCCCGCGCACCGCGATGAAGCGTGGTCCCCACTTGCCGCAACTAGAGAAAGCCCTCACACAGAAATGAAGACTCAACACAGTCATAAATAAATAAATAAAAGAACGTGAATTTCTAAAAACCCTCCAGAAAGTAGGCATAGAGGGAACTTACTTCAACATAATAAAGTCCATATATGAAAAACCCACAGCCAACATCATTCTCAATGGTGAAAAACTGAAACCATTTCCACTAAGATCAGGAACAAGACAAGGTTGTCCACTCTCACCACTATTATTCAACATAGTTTTGGAAGTCCTAGTCACAGCAATCAGAGAAGAAAAAGAAATAAAAGGAATCCAAAGCAGAAAAGAAGAAGTAAGGCTGTCACTGTTTGCAGATGACATGATACTATACATAGAGAATCCTAAAGATGCCACCAGAAAACTACTAGAGCTTATCAATAGATTTGGTAAAGTAGCAGGATACAAAATTAATGCACAGACATCTCTTGCATTCCTATACACTAATGATGAAAAATCTGAAAGAGAAATTAAGGAACACTCCCATTTACCAGTGCAACAAAAAGAATAAAGTACCTAGGAATAAACCTACCTAAGGAGACAAAACTCCTGTATGCAGAAAACTATTAGACACTGATGAAAGAAATTAAAGATGATACAAGCAGATGGAGAGATATACCGTGTTCTTGGATTAGAAGAATCAACATTGTGAAAATGACTATACTACCCAAAGCAATCTACAGATTCGATGCAATCCCTATCAAACTACCAACGGCATTTTTCACAGAACTAGAACAAAAAATTTCACAATTTGTATGGAAACACAAAAGACCCTGAACAGCCAAAGCAATCTTTAGAAAGAAAAACAGAGCTGGAGGAATCAGGCTCCTGGTCTTCAGACTATACTACAAAGCTACAGTAATCAAGACAATATGGTACTGGCACAAAAACAGATATAAAGATCAGGGGAACAGTATAGAAAGCCCACAGATAAACCCACGCACCTATGGTCACCTTATCTTTGATAAAGGCGCAAGAACATACAATGGAGAAAAGACAGCCTCTTCAGTAAGCGGTGCTGGGAAAACTGGACAGCTACATGTAAAAGAATGAAATTAGAACACTCCCTAACACCATACACAAAAATAAACTCAAAATGGATTAAAGGCCTAAATGTAAGGCCAGACACTATAAAACTCTTAGAGGAAAACATAGGCAGAACACTCTATTACATACATCACAGCAAGATCCTTTTTGACCCACCTCCTAGAGAAAGGGAAATAAAAACAAAAATAAACAAATGGGACCTAATAAAACTGAAAAGCTTTTGCACAGCAAAGGAAACCATAAACAAGACAAAAAGACAACCCTCAGAGTGGGAGAAAATATTTACAAATGAATCAACTGACAAAGGATTAATCTCCAAAATTTACAAGCAGCTCATGCAGCTCCATATCAACAAAACAACCCAATCCAAAAATGGGCAGAAGACCTAAACAGACATTTCTCTAAAGAAGATATACAGATTGCCAACAAACACATGAAAGAATGCTCAACATCAATAATCATTAGAGAAATGCAAATCAAAACTACAATGAGGTATCACCTCACACCAGTCAGAATGGCCATCATCAAAAAATCTACAAACAATAAATGCTGGAGAAGGTGTGGAGAAAAGGGAACCCTCTTGCACTGTTGGTGGGAATGTAAATTGATACAGCCACTATGGAGAACAGTATGGCAGTTCCTTAAAAAACTAAAAATAGAACTACCATATGACTCAGCAATCCCACTACTGGGCATATGCCCTAAGAAAACAATAATTCAAAAAGAGTCATGTACCAGAACGTTCATTGCAGCTCTATTTACAATAGCCAGGACATGGAAGCAACCTAAGTGTCCATCGACAGATGAATGGATAAAGAAGATATGGCACATATATACAATGGAATATTACTCAGCCATAAAAAGAAAGGAAATTGAGTTATTTTTAGTGAGGTGGATGGACCTAGAGTCTATCATACAGAGTGCAGTAAGTCAGAAAGAGAAAAACAAATACCGTATGCTAACACATATATATGGAATTTAAAGAAAGAAATGGTTCTGAAGAATCTAGGGGCAGGACAGGAATAAACACGCAGACGTAGAGAATGGACTTGAGGACACGGGGAGGGGGAAGGGTAAGCTGGGACGAAGTGAGAGAGTGGCATGGACATATATACACTACCAAATGTAAAACCGATAGCTAGTGGGAAGCAGCCACATAGCAGAGGGAGATCAGCTCGGTGCTTTGTGACCACCTAGAGGGATGGGATAGGGAGGGTGGGAGGGAGACGCTAGAGGGAGGAGATATGGGGATACATGTATATGTATAGCTGATTCACTTTGTTATAAAGCAGAAAGTAACACACCCTTGTAAAGCAATTATACTCCAATAAAGATGTTAAAAAAAAAAAAGATAGTGCACATGAGGAACTGTGGTATAATGGAAAAACAAAATTGAGAAAACCTAATAAATGAAACAAATAGCTGACTGTTTGTGTAAGAAAGTGAATATATGTGAACTCAATATCTTAGACTAGAGTTTCTCAATCTTGGCACTACTGACACTCTCAGCTGGATAATTCTTTATTGTCGGGGCTCTCCTGTGCTCGTAGGTGTTAAGCAGCATCCCTTGGGTTCTACCCACTAGATGCCAGTAGCACTCACTACCACCGCTCCAGCTGTAACAAAAATGTCTCCAGACATTGCCAAATGTCCCAGGGGAGGGGGGAGGGAACGAGAGCAAAGTCAACCACTGTCGAGAACCACTGCCTCACGTTCAACTAGCCCTAATAGAGAGGTGCATAGAAAGAAAATTAAAACCCTCACTTTAGTAAAACAGAAAGACAGATATTTAATCAGTTTCTATTCAATTCATTAGCAAGTGTTAAATGTACATTTTCTATGTTCCAAATACAAGGTTTGTTACAGTTGGGGAACCCAAAATATCATCATGGAGGCAGAAACCTTATTTACCTTAACTATAGTTATAAGTTGACTGTTGAACAACATGTGTTTATACTGTTCAGGTTCTCTTATAGGCAGATTAGTTTTTGATAGTAAATATTACAGTGCTACACCATCTGCGGTTAGTTGAAGGCTGGTTGAATCCGTGGTTGCAGAACCTGAGATACGGGAGGAACCATGGAAACAGAAGGCAGACTATAAGTTATACGTGCCTTTTTGACTGCATAGAGGGTCAGTGCTCCTAACCCCCTGCATTGTTCTAGAATCAACTGTAGTTCTGTGTAATGCTTAACACTGTGCCTGACATATGGTAGACTCAATAAATACTCTAGATAAAGGGATGGATGGATGGATGGATGGACAGACGGATGGATGATGGATGCCTGGAAAGATAATCCCTTAAAATACTTACTGTCTTGGAGACAAAACCAATTTATTCAGAATCTAATTTGAAAACAAGTAGGTTATAAGCCCCATAGCATAAATGAAGTGCAACAGGAATCTAGAGAAAAGAGCTACCAGTGAAGGCTAACAGGGTAAGGATGGACAATGTGATTTAAAAAGAAAACCTCCAGAGGTTATAATGAGAAAAAATGAAGCTTAGTGACAAAGTAGAAAAAGAAAATAAAGGAAAACAACAGTCAACTATGAATTTTAAGGCAGAAGGTTCCAAAGTTTCCTCCAATACCAAGGATATGCAGGCGAGTGAGGGAGGGAAAATGTTAGCCGATAACAAGCCTCCAACCATTGCTTCCACTGGAACTGTTGATCTAGCATATTTATTAGTTTATTCTAGTAGATTTGAAGAAGATGTGTAACAGCTTTAGAGGAGAAACATCTAAAAACTGCTTTTCTAGGAACAAAGGGCATAGAAAACCTATGGTACCAGTGATAGATTTTAATAGATTAGGTCAGAGAGAAAGAACCAGTATTGGGCTGGGGAGTCGGGAAAGCTGAATTTAGCTGGAGCAGATGAATTTGAGGTGTTGGTGTAACGTGTATTGAAGGTATCATGGAGCTAAAAAGAAATAGGCATTTAGAGCCTAAGTAAGAAGACAGGGCTAGGGTGTAGATGTGGGCATCACCTTCATGGACATGAAGTTCTGCAAGGAATTAATAAGGAGATGGGGGAACACAGGTTAAGCATAGATCTGTGATCAAATCATAGCAAGAGGAAGTAATTCAAAGCATCAATTAATATTCATACTGAAAGCAAAAGAAGCAGTCATGAGAACTGAAGAAGATCAGGAACCAATAATGGGGTGAAACGAGTTATATCAGTAAACGAGAGCCATCATTGACATATGTCTTAGAAAACTGGAAGAAGATGGAGCTGAAAATTGGCCCTAGATTTGGCAATGGAGAGATAGTTAATAGTACTTAAAGCAGCAAAAAATATCTTTTCAACTGTGTGTAGACTGGACAAAAGCCTGCACAAATGTTCTGTATCGCTATGAGAGCTGGAAAATATGCATAAGTGTGATCTATTTTGCAAAAGTCCCAGAGTACAACTTGACATTAGTGGGAGCCAACATGCCAAAAATGAATTACTAATGTATTCTAAAATAAGCCACTATAAAATCTCTAAAGCTATCTTACTGCATTTAACAATTCTTTTCCAAGAGTTGGACAGCTTTCATGACTTCCTGCACAAGTGAAATCTGGATCACATCTTAAGGGAAACTCACCTACTCAGTTTAATTTTACCCTGCTCTAGTCCTTTACCAGAAAGGAGGAAGATGAATTGCTTGGGAACTGCTAGCTCAAAGTGGCTAAAGGAGCTAGAGACCATAAAGAAAGGGCCATAAACTTTAAGGGGAGAAAGATATTCTAATTGATTTTAGTGTCAAAGTTCTTGCCAAGCAAAATCTTATTTGGAAGAAAGATAAATGATTCTGAGAGAAGCAGGGCTGCTTTGGTTGAGACAGGATTGGGGGAACCCTGCCTGCTAGCCCAAGCTCTACAACCTTCATGAAAATATTCCTTGGACCCCCTGGACCACAAATGAAAACAATGTACTGAACCCCTTTATTTTCAAATAATATCTGAAGCCCAGACATGTGTAAGAACTTACTCAAAAAAATTAAATAGCTGATTAAAAAATGGGCAGAGGACCTAAATAGACATTTTTCCGAAGAACACAGATGACCAACAGATACATGAAAAGGTGCTCAACATCACTAATCATCAGGGAAATGCACATCAAAACCAAAATGAGATATTACCTCACACCTGTCAGAAGGGCTGTTATCAAACACAGAAAATAACAAGTGTTGGCAAGAATTTGGGGAAAAGGCAACCCCCCATGCACTGTTGGTGGAAATGTAAACTGGTGCAGCCACTATGGAAAAGAGTATGGAGCTTTCTCCAAAAATTAAAAGTAGAACTGCTGTATGGTCCAACAATCCCACTTCTGAGTATTTACACAAAGAAAATGAAAACGTTAATTTGAAAAGATTATGCACCCATCTGTTCATTGCAGCACTATTCACAATAGCCAAGATATGGAAGCAACCAAAGTGTCTATCAATAGACAAATGGATAAAGAAGATGGGGTACATATATACAATGGAATATTACTCAGCTATGAAAAGGAACAAAATCTTGCAATCTGTGATAACATGGATGGGCCTAGAAAGTATTATGCTAAGTGAAATAAGTCAGACCGAGAAAGGCAAATACCGTATGATTTCACTTATATGTGGAATCTAAAAAACAAAACAAATGAAAAAATAAAACAAAACAGAAACAGATTCATAGATACAGAGAACAAATGGGTGGTTGCCAGAGAAGAGAGGGTTGGGGGTGACGGTTGAAATAGGTGAAGGGAATTAGAGGCACAAAACTTCCAGTTATAAAATAAATAAGTCATGGGGATGTAATATACAAAATAGGGAATATAGTCAATAATACTGTAATAACTTCAATGGTGATAGATGGTAAGTAGACTTACCATAGTGATCATCTTGTAAATAAATGTCTAACCGCTGCATTGTACACCTGAAACTAATATAACATTGTATGTCAATTATACTTCAATAACAAAGATAAAGTCAAAGTGAGAAAAGTGGGAAAAAAAGTCAAAATGAGAAGAGTGAAGAAAAGAACTTACTGAAGGTGACCCAGCTAGCTAATGGCTCAGACAGAATTAGAACCCAATTATCCTTAGTCACAATCCTTTTTCACATTGTGTTTAAGTTGAAAACATGTCAGGGGGCATTCACCTCAGAGTATGGAACCAAAGCAGGATGGGATTTCTCCTTCATCTTCAGGTGCCTTCAGAAAAGCTGCCCAAATCAACTATTTCCTTTTCTAAATCTCCTATCTCCCATTAATTGGTTTATTTGGAAATAAATAAGAATTGATTTTATGGAAATGGAATAGTAGAGTAATTTTTTTCACCATCCATTTTGTACTTTCTTTTAACTGATTGTAAACAATTACATACCAAAGTCAGAAAAGCTTGCTCTCTCACTTAGAGATTCTCTGCCTTAAAGTGCATTTAATGTGCTTAAATGGAAAGAGAATGGGGGGAAAATGACATCTTGTCCCCATTTGTACATTAACAAGAAAATCAGATATAGCTATAATTTAACCTTAATAAATCAAAACTCTTTTGGAAAGATTTGATGACTCCAACATCAAATTCATTCTGCACCGTCTCCACAGCTGTTAGCAACTTTTGGGGAGGTCTATGTAGGAGAAAACATTCAAAGGCTAATTCTACAGCTACAGAGCACAGACATAACTCCTATTTTGACAGGCAGATTTTATAGTGGTTTATTTTGGTCTACTTTAGTATTTCATTTTTTGGCATTAAAGCCTTAACTAATGCCAGATCTGTTCCTCTCCTCCTATATGCTCTGTGTTTTCTTTAAAAACAGGAAACTCATAGCTCTAAAAATTATTTGCTCTGTATGATAATAGCTAAGCAGGGTCTGGCAACCAACTGTGTTAGAATATTTCACTGAGGAGGAACTGCAGTGAGCCATTTCCAACAAAAGAGAAGAGAATCTCTAAATATGAGTTTTTGTCTCTGTTTTTGTTGTTTTCAGCTGGCTACCAAAGAGCCAATGACGTTTTTCTCCTCTCAGGTCTCCTGTTGAGGTGCCTGGCATATAGTAGGCACTTAAAAAATACTTCTTGCAAGCTGAATGTAGTCAGATAAAAGTGGATTCATTGTAGTCCAGAAAATGATATCCAAGTTGGGTTCCAGTATTACGTACATGCTACATACACTCAGGACATCCACACGGATCTCCCAGGGATTATAGGCAAAAGGGACAAAGTTTCCTTATACAGTCTGTTGCATCTACAAAACATGGAAATAATTTGAAGTCAGGTCAAATGCCTTTCGAGAATGTGATTCATTGCACTGCTTATGACCTGTACCGAATTTGAGTTTGGAGATCTTCATCTCAGTATGAAACTAGGTAGATTTATGGGTCTGTCCACACTGCAAAGTCCTTTGACGTCACCTCAATAGGAAGTGTACTTGGTAGAAGGAATATTAAGGCAATACCTAGGACTACATTACACAAAATTAATTAGTCAAGTAAGGGAAGTAACAGTTTATTTCTGCAAATAAAATAAATATTCAAATCATTTATTTGGTCATTTTAAGAAAAAAATATGGTTTTAATGATTTTGCATACAGAAATAACCAATGCCTAACTGAAGAAAAAAATGAAATGAAGCTATGCTTACAGACCTTTTCTTTTTGCTTTTTCAACATCAGTCTTTCTATAGCATAATGTCACTTTGCTAATATCAAATTTTGATAGTATAATATAATTATATATAATTATGTATGTATACATATATACACACACACACAAACACAGACACACATATTCTCATAATATAAAGATTGATACAGATATAAATAGATATAAATATTTAAATAACTTATATTAATAAAGGGAAAAACAGGATAAATAAAATCCGTAATATTTGCCCATATGATTACTTACAATTGTAGTAATAAATATGTAAACTAAACATTAATCTAAACATACTCTGAGCAATCTTAGATACTCAAACTGGACAAAAGGAAAGAGAATAATGCAATAGAAAAGGAAAAGTGTTTAAGAAAAGAAAGCCTTTAGCATTAATATTTGTACTACATTTCTGGTACTATGACGTTATGTTTTACCCTGAAGACATTTTTGCATTTGATGGTGGCAGGGCCTGGGATGTAATAAAAAGAAGCGCACTATTTTATGTAGGGACATACTTTAATGAACCTGCTGGTCATGAGCAGGTAGCCATGTTCTCTGAGCAGAAAGAAAAAAAAGAGACTGAGCCATAAGGGAGCTCTTCAGAATAAACTAGCAGGTATTTTTAAGTTAAATGAGGAGAGAGAGAGGGCTCCCTGAAAGGAGAAAGCAGGCGCAGCAACTTGGTGGCCTGGCAGGGATTTGAGGAAAATAGCCCAAAATGGACTTCCTGTAGCAGTGATGGATTAGGAATTTTAGAAAAATGATGTCTGATAGTTAGGTTAAATTGTTTCTAACTCTATGCAGTATTTTCCCCGCATTAATCCCCAAACCAATAGAAAAAGTCTGTAAGACACAGACGTACTTTGTTAGCGGCAACTCGGAAAATAAAAGAGAATGAGCTGTAACTATTGCTTGGAGTGAATTGTTGAGGAAAGGGAAAGGCATAAGGAAGGATAAAGGGACACAATTTATAATCACTCACATGGTCGTCTGTTCATTGGAGTATCTTGGTCTATGCCAATAGGCTGCGAACTCCATTAAAACAAGGACCATTTCTGTCTTATGCGCTGATACACCCTAATACCCAGGATCCAGTACAGTGTCTAGTCCTTACTAAGTCCTCAGCTGAAGTTGTTGAGTGGACAAAGGAATAAAAATTGTTCAAGGAACATGAGTTCAAGTTGAACAACCGCGAGTCCCTCTGCAGGAGCCATCAGAATTAACTGGAGAGGGCACTAAACTTCTTGCCGTTATAAAGAATGAAAAGATTGGGAAACTTGGATTCATTTTAGGATATTAAGGAAATAGTTAACTATTCTGTTCACCCTCATTTGGGTGTACTACACTACAATCCTGACACTAGACTTAGCATCAGATTTCACAAGTTAAGGCTCAGTTCTCCACAGGACTGCCCCATCTTCAGACACCAGCTTCACTTTGGGGGGCCCCAGACAATCCAGGCCACCTGCACTTCTGACTGACTGGCTTAAAAATTTGAGGTTTTTCATAACCCCCGCCAGTCTACTAACTCACTAGAACAGCTCACAGAATTCAAGAAAGTGCTATAGTTAAGATTAGTTTTATTATAAAGGATGTAGATCCAGAGGACCAACCAAAAGAAGAATCACATAGGACAAAAAGGTAGTTAAGTCTTTCTGGTAACCAGCCCCCCATTGTGAAGCTATCTGGGGCTCAGAATGAGTCATCTCATTAGGGTAACATGCATTCCAATTACTCAAACATTCCCCTAAGGCATAAATAAATTCATCAAAACCTTAATATATCCAATGAAAACATTTACTATTTTTTAAATTTCAATTTATTCATTATTGGTTCTAACCCTTTTATCCCTAAATTCGCACTCAATAAAAAGCTGGTGCCAGAAGTATCTGAATAACATTGGAATTTTTGTTATTAGCATCATGGTGATGCTTTCTGCAAAGGGTTGGGTTACAAACTGATAAGTGGTAATCATCAGTGGTTCAGTACCGTTAATGATTAGTGATAAGTATAAAATTAGCTCTATCACCAGTTCTATGAGTTCCTTGAACTTTTGGAGTCAAGAGTATGGCCATTTAAAAAACCACAGACATACATAGCTCTGTAACAAAAGAATTCAAGCACAGCAAAAAGCTTCCATACGTTAGGCAAAGAATTTAGGTTAAATCATTTCAGTAAAAATTAAAAATTCCCTTTCAGATCTCTCTGTCTATAAGATCTGATCAGGATTCAGGAAGTCTTACCTTGTAACAGTCTACCTCTTTGGAAGTTCAATGATTTCATAAAGACACGACAGAACTCTCATCAACATTGAATTCATTCATTTACTCATTGAGCATCTATTGTATATTAAGCACTGTACTAGGTTCTGAGGATACAGAAGTCAACAGAACAGACAAGATTTTTCCTCTCCTGGAGCTTTATTCTAGTGGTAGGCTAGGGCAGGCAGAAAATACAAAGCAAACACATGACTAACCAAGAAAAGTACTGACTGTGAAGAGTGCGGTTGGAGGAAATAACTAGGGGAGGACACAGTAACTGAAGAAAGCACTTTAGAAGTTTAACCAGGGAAAGGCTCTCTGAGGAGATGACATTTGAAGTGAGACTCAAAGGAAAGGGAGGTCAAAAGTCATTCCAGGCAGAAGTAAGAGCTCCAGCCTAGAGGAGGAAAGGAACTTGACGGAAGTTCAGTAAGAGTGGTGGGTGGTGGAGATAGAGGCTGGGGCAATATGCGGGGGCAGATCAGTCAGGGTCTTGTTGGCCGTGGCAATAAATTTGGATTTTATTCTGGGTACAGTGAGAACTCACTGGAAGATTTTTTTCTAATGTCCTAGTAACATTATCTCATTTCCTTGTTTAAAAGATTACTCTAGCTTCACTGCACAGAATAATGGAAGGAGGAGGGAAGAATGAAAGTAGGGAGATTAGTTAGGAATCAGCTTTATAATATAGACACATTCTAAAGATCTGCAAACTGAAATCTATGCTCTTTACATATAGGACCTTGAGAGCAGGAATGAATTGTCTAATTTTATAGAAGTAAAATGAAATATCAGCATCAGAGAGAGAAGAAAGCAAATCTAAGAACCTACTTCATCAACATACTTGGAGAAAGAAAAATTTCCTGATAGCAGTTCCATTCTCCACAGTTGCCTGAGGCAGTGAAATGATATGCCTGTTACAACAGAAGATCTAAAGATTTTCACTTTCATGCCCACATTTTGTGGTACCATTTAGGCATGGAGGAAAAACAAAAACAAACAAACAAAAAGCATGGGTTCAGGAACTGACAGTCAAAATATGTATTATATCATGTAACTTAGTGCTGGTAATTGTTATTATATGAGAAAAAAAATATCACTTTGCTATTCTATGTATAACTAATAAAGGTTTGCAGTACCATTTAATGTGATTTTGAAGCTCTGTGATGCCAAGTTTTCTCAGTGGAGGCATGTCAGATTTTATAAAGGAAGGGATGGAATTGCAGGATTTCACATGCAGAAATTTGCTTTACAGGCAACTCTGTGGTGGATACTCTCTGAGGATATTTGTAGTTCCAAATACATGTGCCTCACCTATGGTTTCCCTCCTCTTTCTAAACATTTCACTATGTACACGGTAAATCCTTATGAGTTCAGACTCCTTGAGGTTAAGTCCTGTCTGAATTAACAGGCTCATAGCCAGAAAAATGAGATTGTGTTCATTTATAACACTATTTAGCTATAATCAATATTCTTTACTAGAATATGCTGTGGGAATAATAGCAATATTTCAAAAGAACTTTCTCTAGATTTATAACATTCATTATCGTTCCCTTTGTAGCATATTTAATGACTGAGAATAGACATTTTAAAAGATTATTACTCATTCAAGAAAAATCTAATTTAATGTACATCGTGAGATATTTTGCTAATTTCTAGAAAATTTTTCCAAAGAATAGTATTATACTTTTCTTAATGCTTTAAACCTCTGGATTATTCATTCTCATTCTTCCTCTCTCTCTCTCTCTCTTTCTGCGTGTGTCTGTGTGTGTTCACTTCTTCACCTTTCTCCTCCCACCCTCCCTCTTCTTTTTATCCTGTTGACTATTTACAGATATCCAGAGGAACAAAATTGGTTCTTTAATTAAAAGGGGAAAAACAATTTTTAAAAGCTGCCATTGTGGGAAAATGTTTTCAGAAATGAAGCATCAGGGGCTTTGGCTGTGGCCTCTGTGCTGTTTTTTCCGACTGTTTTGGTATTTTAGTGACTGTAAAGAAATGACCCTTAAAAGTTGCCGTGTCAGGCTGGTAATAAAGTGACGTCTTGGGAAAACCAAACTCTTTCTTTCCCTGCATTTTTTTTCCCTCCTGTAATTAGACTTGCCATCATCGGGGACTGTCTTTGTTATTACCAGCATCCCTCTCACCTCTGTTCAGGGACAGCAGTAGCTAAGTGAAGGCATCCCCTTATGTACCGGGTGGAGGATTTAGACACAAACCGCATTCACGACGGCTGCATTTTTCCTTTGTTAACCTCAGTATCTTCGGGGATTCTTGGTTTTATTTGCAGAGGCCCTGCTTGGCATCCTTCTCCCTTGTGTTTCTTCTCAATGTTCTATTATTTGTTATGAAAAACATTAAAAAAAAGATAGCTGCTCCTCTGGCCTTTCAAATTCCCAGCCTGCATAATGCTTTTCTGGAATTGGTCACCAGCCAGGACCATCACTAAGGAGAAACATGTGGTTGCCACTTGTGTCTAGTGCTTGTTTCACTGAATCTGGTAGTTTCAATTGAATGCACTGATGTCACTCTTCCAAGTGAATGAACTCCACGGGGATTGTAGAGAGGACGAAGATTGCTTTTTATCAAGCCGGGGACCCTACATTTTCTTCTCAAACCGTCAGCAGACTCACCTTCTGCTGTGCCTGCAAGCACCGGAGCAGATGTAACTAATTAGCACACTCTTTATATTTGTTTTCTTCAAGGGCTGGTCTGTTCCCTGTGTTTTCTGCTGGGTTCTGCTCAGATACCATCAAATAAAAAAAGTCATCTATGCTGGTTTTTTTCTGAGAGAAATTTAAAGACTATGGTTTAAGGATTTGTATTTCATAGCCCCAGAG